>NC_134578.1:19772500-20072500 GCF_050947875.1 Dermacentor variabilis | reverse complement strand
TGCGTTCATGCTGGGAGCAGGAGTCGCTAAACATACACAGTAAGGCGTTGAGGCTCTTGGGTCCCTCTTCCGTCCACAACGCGCAGCAAAGACGAACAAAGACAGCAGTAAGAGGGCGTTCAACGAGCGCGCCCGGCGCTCTCGTTTACGGCGAAGCGTTCGTTGAGAGCGACGTTGCATAAGTGCGGCCGTCAAAAGTCGCGAATGGGATTCTCTGGATCGTCTTCAGACTCGGTGCGGCCGAAGAGTTTGGCGGCGTATGACTCCACAGGCTGTATATAGTCGCGGGCGCCGCGACGTTCAGCTCGCTTTTACTTCCCCTTTCCCGCTCGCTCCGCGAAGCCGCTGCGAAACCTGCTGTTATGTTTCACGCTTTCCTTCTTACCCTCGAAAGTTTCAGAAAACTGTTGTTATTGTGTGACTTCATGTCAAGTACAGTGTCTGTGCCAGCTGCTCAAAATTAAAAAAAAAACGTGAATATTGTAAGGATATTCCATGAAGTTATGTGTCTGTGATTACTAGGAACTCGGTAGCGTGAAAAATATGGCAGGTAAGTAATAACCATATCCTTAATATTCCCCTAATTAGTACTTATAGAGGAAGTACTTCAATTCCAGAATAGAGGATTCAAAGTCATATTATTAACTCAACAAAAATTTCTCAAACAAGATCGTTTTGGGTGCTACAACCTACAGTACTTTGGCACTGCGGGCGGCGCCTAGTATGGCAGTAGCGAAAGAAATATGAAATAGTGGACCAGTGAGGTTGAACCCTCAACCCTCTCCATTGCGAGTGCAGACCAACAGGTTTCGCAGGCACGGGCTTCATCGAGGTCCTTTTTTTTTTTTTATCGTGACGCCAAGAATCGACGCGAAGCGTGCTCAATTCTGTTCCCAAACTTTTGGTGGTACCGCAGCTAGGATAATCACGTTTGTCCGTATAGCAGTAAATAAAAACAAGGCTTTATTGATCACAATAAAGAGAAGTCGTAATTGTCATAACATTGGCGCCCGCGCAGCAAGGAGGTAGGTGGCGTTTTCCGTTTTTCTAATACGGTGGAGAGATCAGCGTCACTGAGACACAATTTAATTTTCGTTTTCGTTCAGGGCTGCCCACAGGCAAAATACTGCGGGCTATAGAACCTACGACGATTTTCGTGAAGTTGTTATTGGGCAAGATATGAATGTCGGCCTTCAATTTTGCAAATGCAATGTTGTCGCTAAAATTGGTAATTAAAACTTTATAATTTTTTTTTACTTGTGACGTGAGCCGTATTTGCCACGATGCCGCATTTGTATTGGTTGCCAAGCCTTAAGGCCGCCCCACATTCAGCGTTTCTACCGGCGTTTTTTGGCGTTGCGTCTCCCGGCGCGGTCGCATGAACGGCGCCAGAGAGGGCGTCCAGCCACACGAGCGGCACGCGGACCAGCGCCAGCGCAGCGTCGCACAATGTGACCAGATTTATTTTACCAGATACCTCCTAAGCTAATTGTGTAATATCAATGAAAAGAGCTGTCATAAGTATTCTTCAATGCAATACTTATGCCTTTTGCATAGTTTTACGCTAAATAAAATATTCAGGGCTGTGTAGAAAAATTACACAAGGCTAAGCTTCAGAAAACTGGCAGCAATATCGGCGTGAACATCACGAGCGGTCGGCGCGTCGGCGTGCGAAGCTGAGCATCGAGGGTTCTTTATTCTATGAGAGAGGGGGAAGTAGGTGCTTTTTATTGCTAGACGCCATACGCCACATCATGGAAAGAAGGCAGCAGCTTTTGCTGCTAAAAAAGAAGCTCCTGCTTCTTTTTTGGTACACCCGGCAGGACGATGGCGGCGACTTCAATCCACAAAACGTTTTTTTTAACACGATTGTTGTGTTCCTTGTGTTTGGTCTGCCACAATATCGGCCTTGCTTCTACAATGGCTATAAGAAGCTCGTTATCGATGTTCGCCGGTAGCATGATTGAAGCAACCAAACAAACAGCAATGGCGGCGCGAACTGCGAATCTGCGGAAGTTTCTTGCAAGAGTTGCCAGCAGCGCGGCCACGCCCTGCCACGCGCTGATTGGTCGGCGCTGTCGAGCCGCTTCCGACGGCGGCGGCGAGATCTGGTGTCCCTTGAGCACGACGTTTTGGCTTGGCGCCAGCCTCACCGTCGACGCCGAGCGACGCCGGGTGACAAAACGCCAGAAAACGCCGGGAAAACGCTGAATGTGGGGCGGCCTTTACAGTCTGACAGAAGATGTGCACATGCGCTTATCACAAGTTATCAGTGCAGAAACTGTTATTTGGCGCAGAAAAAAACAGCGTGTATTAGCCTCGAGCTCCACTATGGTATAGCTCCACCACTGGAAAAGCTGGCGCCACCATCGGCGTGACGTGCTATTAGGGATCACGTGGACATAGCGGGCGCGTCAGCAGCTTCGGGAGCGCCGAAGCGAGCTGAAAAGGAAAGTTTAAGTTCCCTCGTACGCTGCGGTCCTCATTTATTAGCGGGATTTTTCCGCTTCGAGTGTCTCCTTTACAACGATTGAAAGCACTAGAATAGGTAGTGGCTGCCTTTGAAGGTGCGCAACATGGTAGGCTACTGCTCGGTGCCGCAGTGCCGAACGTACGCAACGGAGCCCGGTGTCAGCCTTATTCATACGTAGCCGCAGGACAAGAAGCTGCGTGAAGCTTGGCTCGAGAAACAAAACCGGCAGTCATCGGCTACAACTAGGGTATGCAGCAAGCACAGACGCGAGGAAGATTTCTGCTTCGGCCCCGGGTCTGCAATGTTCGAAAAACGCGCACTGAGACGCTCGCCCGAGTCCGCTGCCCGACTAATGTCATGACGGTTTGGTCTATGAACTTGTCGATGCTATATATACTGGCAAGTTCACTGGAGTGGAAGGGAGCGGTAAGAAGCACAAAAAAAAAGAACGCATGGCATATGGTCATGTTTGTGTTATGAATTAATGCACTGGATTACAAAAGAAAAAGAAGCAGCGGGAAATCGCACGCTGAGAACACGGATAAACATATAGTGCGACGCAACTCGAGAAATAATATTGAAACGTCCAAGAATTTAGAAAAAAAAAATTGAATCGTCGCGACGTCCGGCACATCAGTCCCCGTAGGCGTCGAAGTCTCTAGAATGAAATTATTTTTGAACAGCTCTGATAGCGCCCACGCAACATTGGTTGCTTGTGTACTGTCAAATGCTCATGTTCTACAGCCTAAAGCTCATGACACGGTGCGAAAACGCGCACGCGGCGAAAGCGAAGTGGTGCGCAGACAAGCATGCAGACACGCAGTCGGTCGCTGCATTGTGGCTTCATTCTATTACGCTCCATTTAGATATACGAACACTATAAGACCATATTTCACGTAGTTTGGTCTCGGCGTTTGCCTACCTTTCACGCAAGAAGCCGGTTCGGGAGTCTAAATCGCGGCGACCACGCACAGTGGCGTTTAATGTACGTATTCGGTAAAGAGATAGCGTCTGTAAACGATTCTGTGCTTTCAGTTTGCCCAAGATTATTATTTAGACAGTAAAAAACTTCTCTCGTTTCGAAAGTACTTACAGAAATTTCCGGGAGAGCTCCCGCGTGGTGTTTTCAGTGAGCGCTGACAGCAAAACCTATGAGGAGCGCGCCGCGTGATCCCTCATACTACACCAGCGAGGCGCTTCCTATAGATGGCGACTCCGTAACTCCTCACCGCCAATACCTGCTGCATTCGCGACCTCTGGGAAAGAAAGCGAAGGAGAGGGGGACGCGGGGGACGTGCGCGGTGTCCAAGGCGGCTGTACTGGTGCTGAAACCCGGAAATTGTCGATATCCTCGCCTTCCTCGACTACAACCGGGGGGGGGGGGGGGGTGACAGAAGACCTGTGGGCCCCGGGTGCCAGACGACCTAGCTACGCCACTGGGATGGATGGATGGATGGATGGATGGATGGGTGGATGGATGGATGGATGGATGGATGGCTGGAGGGATGAATGGATTGATGTATGTATGTATGTATGTATGTATGTATGTATGTATGTATGTATGTATGTATGTATGTATGTATGTATGTATGTATGTATGTATGTATGTATGTATGTATGTATCAAATGATAGAGTCAAGTGATAGTGATAAAGTCAAGAAAATAGGTTATTACATCCGCCGGGCGTACGTGACTCCGGTGCGTGTAGTGAGACAGCGCACGAAAGAAAAAGGACATTTAAATGGACATCCGAACACGGCGCACGACTTCCTATGCATTGTCGCGTGCACATCTGCACGTCCTTGCCCTCCTTCCATCTTTATGCTGGGAGTTTTCGTATTCAGTTGCGTCAGCCGAGCTGTCGCCATTGTCCAAGTATATTCTATCGGTTCCTGACAAAAGAAGAAAAAATAATAAGAAAAACAGCCAGCCAAGCGGTTGCACGACCAATGCGGAACTACACTCCGAATCTCGTTAAATATATGTTCCTAGAGTAAGTGAAACATTTTTGCATGTTCGTTCCGCTTACTTAGGAGATCCTTTGTGAAACAAGATTATAGAGCCATATAGACACAAGAAGCTTCACAGAAGGAAGAACCGATGCCCGAGGGCGCGTTCTACCATAGTTCTGTAAAGTATTAAAGGACACTATTTCTACTTAGAAATTGAATTATTACTTTAAATGTGAAAGCATTTCTATGCTTACCGAACAAGAACTACCGTCCGTCCGTCCGTCCGTCCGTCCCGTAAGACGATCGCTTTCAAGACAGCGCCTGCAGCAGCGAGTGAATTCACCTTCGTGCCGCCTCTGTCTTCGACGCGAGCTGAGCGGCGAGAATACACGATGCTCTCAACAGTCGGCGCTCTGTGTCGCCATCACAGATCGCTTTCAAGGTGCGACCAGGCCCCGCACACTCTCAAGTTCAACAAATGGCCACAGAGGGCGAAAAATCAATCGAGGCGCGTTTCAGCTTAAGCGCGCAAGTGGAGCTACTGTAATTTGGTCGAATACTTTAATTGGTGCTTTCTCTGCTAGGGGCGCTGAACATGCTGATTTTTTTAATTTACACAAACCATTGACATGAACAATCGAGGTGTCTAAGGATGTTTTTTTACCTCAGGCAAATAGGCAGTTCATTTTTTTTAATTTGATTGTTGAAGCTGCTTTTTAGTCATAGCGTCAAGGTTTTTGTACTTGATTAACCACCGACTGCCGACAGCCTATTGGTATCGATGTGTTTCCTGGCCGTTGGCGTTCGAATACTACGGCGGTAAAAGATTTTCGAAAGCATGCTGGTTTCGTCTGCGAGTCATTACACAGACTTGCTGTAAAGAGATCTACTCTTGGCAAAAAATAGTGCCTCATTTTGTTTAGGCGTTGATTATCATAATGAATGCGGCGGAGGTTGACGGAATACGCTTGAAGGTACGTTTTTATGCCGTTGATCTCCATAACACCGTAAGTACGCAAACCGATGTCACAGAACACCCGATGCATCATTGTGTGTTCTCCGTCATCGCTTGTTTGCTGTACGCCTACTAATTCTTCACTTCTTCTTCAAGTGTTGCATCCTCCTTTTGTCCTTGTTCTCTTGTGCTTCACTTACAGTATGTCGTTCCGTCAGCTGTAATGCGCATTTGCAAAACCAATACGTTTGATAAGACGCAGTGGTTATCATAATTTCACTACACATGTATTAAGCTGGCACATGTGGTTCAGATACAGATACCTGTATGCGGACTTGCACGACGTTGATGCGGAGATTAGGATAATTATGACACCCGTAAGGAAGAGGCAGCTGACGGCCGTAAGCTGTTGCGTTCTTTTCGCCGAATTACCCGGCCTGGTAGTGCTCTAAAGATGCTGTATAAAAGTGACACGCGGTGACAGGGAAGTTATGTTTAGCAGCCGACTGTACGTCTTGTAGCTTAGGTCTTCTTTTTTGTGCGTCTGTGCTACCCTTATTAATGAGCCATTTCTTGACTATGTTCTTGACTATGTAACCGCGTTTGTGTGAATCCGTAGACGTGTGCTTTTTGTTGTACTTGTAAAATGCAAATAAAATATTTTCAAGCTTACTCAATCTTTGGTGTGTGCGTTTATTCCAGTCGAGGCCATCGTGCCACCTGGAAACCGCACTCTGTCAGTAGCCCTACACGAAATGCAACAGCTGGAGCGCGGCGGCACAACTCGGGGTAACGGCGGCGTAATAAATGAAAAACCGCTCGGGATGCCCTTAAAAGTCAGTTCAGAGTGTGCCTTAACTCGATATGACTCAGCGCTACATATATTCTGCTGCGCCTTGATCGTGCTCCCGCCAGTTTGGTTGCTGTGTGGCAAACGTAGCGCCTACATACATATGTATGCGCTACGTTTGCCACACAGCAACCAAACTGGCGGGAGCACGATCGATGCGCATCAGCCAGAACCAGTAGGTAAAGCGACCATACTGTGCAAAACCCCGTTTCCGTTTCCTGTTGTACAGCGCCACCCGTGGTCACATACTTTAGTTCACGACGCCACCGCTACGCTTATTTCCGTAGCACTGTGGAAGGTACAGTTTCCCTTCTCTAAGTTTGTATAGGTGTTCTGTGGTGCGACCTCGCAGCCGCGCCAGACGCAGCCGCCGCGGTAGTGCGGTAGATCACGGTTCATAATAGTTCGATGCGGTTGGATAAGGTGCTAAAAAGCAATGACGGCTTATAATCATAGGAACGTCATCAGCGCACCTGGTGTCGTAAGCTACAGTAGTCTGCTTGCGTCATCATTTCACGTTGCGCTGCCGCCCGCAGCAGTTCGTGTCGTCACAGCGCCGTCACTTACACTTGTCGGATCAAGTTTCGTAACATTGGTAATGGCACCATGTAAAGCGCAGATTACATAACCGTCGGACCATTAGGGTGACAGAATGGGTAACAAGAGAAGGGAAGCGCAGTAGAGGACGGCAGAAGACTAAGTGGTGCAACGAAATGAGGAAATTTGCTGATGCTAGTTGGAATCAGTTGGCGCAAGACAGGGGTAATTGGAGATCGCAGGGAGAGGCCTTCGCCTTGCAGTGGGCATAAACATGATGATGATGATGATGATGATGACACCAGGCTGAGCGGAGATGAGCAAGTGGCACAATGCTTACGCATGCTTAGACAACTCCCACAGGAGTTCCTGCGTAAATGTTTTTATTGCGATAGCAGTTTGCGAACACCCGAGGTGAATTTCCACTGTCGCCATGATGTTTTGCATATAATTATGGGTATGTATGCTGTATCTCTATAAGAGCAATGAACTGGGCTAGTTAGTGGCTGTTAGTAGTTGCTTCTTGTGCTGTGCACTTGATGACGAGGACGGGCGTCATCCACACCATCCGTTGTCGTCGTCTTTGTTCCCATTCTGGTCATTAAATAGGCAGCGCAAGAAAAAAGTATGTATGCTTATCTGCGCCATATATACAAGGCAGATGCTATATTAGCCAACCGCCAAAATTCCTCAAAGCAGGTCTTACGATCTTCATTAATATATTACTCGGAAATATTGAGAATTGCAGCGTGCGAATAAAATTCATCAAACGTTTCATTCTCAACGCATTTCTTTTTTCTTAAGTGTTCTCAGACGATTCAAAATTGCAAAGCAATATAGTGCTCATTATCTAGGGATGATGTAACTTCATTGCCGCGCCTCGAGATCTCAAAGCTTGTAAGGGTGCGAGGACCCTCGTATAGTTAAAATAACGTTCGAGGAGTCTAAGTGCAACGGTAAACTTTGGTATCGTAGGTTTAGCAGTTTCGCTATCGCAATTTCGCCCTTCGGGAAAATTGTGGTAGCTAAGCAGCAATAGCTAAATTGCGATAGCTCAATTGCGGTAGCTAAACTGCGATAGCGAAATGCGATAGCAAAATTGGCCTTTATTGTCAATTTTTCAGACCTGTTTCACTGACAAGTGGAACATAAATGGAATGGAATTAAAAGTGTTCGTTCGTATTGCCGCGGTCTTCCTCGCATTCTAACTCTACGACTTCGCCATTGTAAAAGATGTAGTATGTACACATCGAATGGTTCCGTAGGTTTACATTTATCCCTCTCACGCCCTGCATGCATTTTTCTGTGTGCCAATGTAGTGCACCAAAATCAAAAGCGCTAATGAAAATAATGATATTGAGAGATTGTGAGGTCCATCTTCGGCCAGCATTAACTTTGCATTGACATTGACTGGGCTAGGAAGATAGCTTGGGGCCCAAGTAATGGAGCGCACCTTGTTACGTTTCGCCTACGACGCGCGGTATAGCCGGCGCGGATGCAACGGACGCCGGGGCTTCGTTCAAAGCGGCGGACATTTTGGCCCGTTCAGCGCCGCCGATACGCCTCCCCGCCAAGCGCGTCCAGGCATGCTTTAATGCCACGTGTCTTCGTGTGCGCGTGTGTGTGTGTGCATGTTGGTGCCCACGCTTGTCAAAGCGCGGCAGCCGGGGAGAGGAGCTCCCCCAACTGTGAAGCGAGGAGGTCTGACCGGCGCCGGCCCGGCGGATGCGTCACCTACTCGTCTCAACGTGCCCGAGCGGCGCCGTCACGTGCGCCTCTATCGAGCCGTTCCTTCTTGCCCTCAACTCCGAGAGTATAAAAGCAGCTGCCCCCGGACGCCAAGAGAGGCTCCGATTTCTTCAGTTGAGTTACGTGCTCTCCCGTCTCTCCACTTCGGTCGACCTGACCGGCCGCTCTTTTGCGATGCTAGAATAAACAAGTTGTTCTGTTAGCAGTCGACTCATGCTTTGCTCGGACCTTCGGATGCTTCCAGTTGTGCCCCAGGCCGCCAGGCCAACGCTACCCTTGGGGCTTGCAACCCATTTGCAACAACTCGTGCCAGCGGTGCGATTGCAATAACGGGTGTCAGCACTGAGATTCCAACAACCTCGAAGAGGTCTCTACTACTTTATGCAACCTCGCGTCGACAAGAAAAAGCTAGGAAAGCGATAGCTGTGATTCAACATTTTGCGCATGTGCACTGGAGCTTTGCTATAGGTGCCAGTGAGAACTCATGTAGTAGGTTCACGTCTTTCGTTGCTTTTCATGACGTTTATGCATCAGGCATGTTTATCATGCGGTGGGATAGCGGTTTTTCGAGTATCTCAGACACAGTTAATGTTCTCATGTTTGACATTCCCGTAGAGATTTGTCACATAAAGTGCACATGTTGTACACTTGGCAAAGGACACCCAAGAATCGAAAATCCTTAACCCGTTCTACATCAGTTTGGTTTTCATTATTTTGACAACGCATGAAATGTGCAGGAATTGTCGCCCGAAGGGGTTAAGATGGCGTCAACTGCCATCTCATTTCTGTTCTGCAGACAGCTCCGCCCCTCACGGCATTCTCCCGTTGTAAATGTTTCGAATCGGAGATTTCGATCTCTTTCTTTTGCACTTGAAATGGGGGAATCACTGCCCCGTTCCAAATTGGAACATTGGGTGAAGAATAATGAAAAGGACTCGGAGCTTACCTTCAATGCGCTGTAGATATAACTGGCTAGTTATATATTATTGGTTTTGGTGTTTTTGCAAGCAATATATGAACATCTTGCTGCTACGAATAACAAAATGGTGTTTTTTACCCAAGAACTCTTTAGCAGTTTAGAGCCTGTTGTAGCACACGATGTTCTATTAACCGAGAAAAAAAAGGATGGTATTGGTGGGCTAAAACCGCTCGCTGTTCGGCGTACTGGCCCTTAGATGCTAGTACATAATCGGCACGAAAAATACGTAAACGAACGAACAAAGACATGGACAGAAACAAACTGACAGTACTGAATCCCTTAACTCTTTTAAATTGCGAATGTTAACTACATATTAAGAGAGACCCTTCCAAAGCTCGATGGTGCGAGGCAGGGCTGAGAAGTTCGAATCTCGTGTTTGACTGAAGGTACTTTGGTAAAAGCGACTACATTTTTCCGACTTCACATGGCGATGTGGACGGATGAGTGACGATTCACAGTTGGAAGAATAAGCGCAACATGCGGGGGTTTACCGTTGCAGAGAAGTAGTGTCTGCCATGTTAAACCAGCCGGGCAAATGCTTCACTGACCGCTGTAAGTAGCGACCTTTCACTTTGGTAAGCTTAACGGTGTTTTCAACTTTTTTTGCTTCTGTGCAAGCTTCCCAGTTTGAACGAACTTCGAAATAGCTTTGCCCAGTTTGAAACGAAGTAATTAGTTGTGTTTCTAGCGGATTTCGGATGCGTATTTCTGCGGACGGAGAGTTCTTCCGCATTCGATGTGACTTTCCACGTCCCCATTTGCAAGATACCGGCATTCAAATCAGCTCACGAATTTCACTCTCTTAGAACGTCACGCGCTATTTCTGTCACGTCGCTACCAATCAAGAGCGAACATCGGTGTCAAAACACTCAAGAAGGTGACAGGTTGTAAGACTAGCAAAGCTGTCGACGCTAGCAACACCTGCTTCACGATTCGAAATAGCAGAGCTGGTGGTAAAGGTCAGGTGGATTTCTATGCCACGACGGTGGCCCGCACTTCCGTGTCATTTCTTGCAGCGTGAATGTCGGCTGCCTTCTTTGCCGTGTTTGGATTTTACGGATATTTTCATGAGACTGTAGCTAGCAAAAACAGGTGTCCCGAACTAAATTGTCCCGCTATGTTAAAATCTAAGAAATGCGTTGATAGATAAGTTCGCCGTGGGTTATATTCCGATGGACTAAGCATAGCATGGAGGAGCTATTTGACGATATAAAACACGCCTTTTCAATATACTCATGTACACAGGAGCGTGTCATGTAAGAAGTGTCCATGCTTGCCACGACAGGCCACTTTTTCTTTAATTATCTGTGTTCAATGAAATTGCTGCTCGACGGCGCCGGCCATTTCTCTTAAATTCGTAGATATGCTGCACAAAAGTTTTAGAGAAAGAATAGAAAAAAATGGCGACAACAGTTGTAAAGTTCCCATACACACGCGCAACTTACGCCCACAATAAAAATGTTCCTGACTAGTTCACTACATTCAAATCTTCATGTTGAAATACAAATGACACCCGATGACCGAGGCAAACATATGTAGTAGTCGCGAACACGCACACATAAGCCACGAGGACACGTTAACGGTGCTATTGCGGAAACAAGAATATGTGCAAACGATGAAAAAAAAATTGTATTACTTCCTCGAGCATGACGTCGTAATCAAAGTTACAATATTATGACTTCAAAAGTTCTAGATATTCCCGATTTTTCAAGAAAGTGTGCTAAAGTGCGCAGTGCAACACGTTGCGATAGAGAGAAAGAGAGAGGGAGATAGACAGAGAGAGAGAGGACAGGCAGGGAGGTTAAGCAGGTGAGTATCCGGTTTGCTACCCTAATCTAAGATTGGGATATAGGGATTAGAAAGAGGACATACACACGCACCACTTTTGTTTTGGCTATGAACCCAAGGTGTCACTTGGTCGTGCAGAATTCTACCGCCACACTCTTTTGCATTGCTTGAGCACGTTAGGACTATATTTGTTGGGCAACATTTATTTTTCCAATGAAGAACAAGCAGTGCGGAAACACTATTTGAAAGGGGTCGGAGATATTTTACGCAGAATAGGAAAAAGGAGATCCAATTCGCAAATGTTCCATTCATGTGCGCTCATATGACTCGGCTTATTTTCCGCACAATTTTTGCTGATATTAAGCTGAACTTGCACAGAATCCGCATAAATTTTGTAAGAATTGTCTGCAAAATATGTTGCAGGACTGCATTGTGCACTCAAAGGTTGTTTTACTGACACAAGTAAATAAATTCGTAATCTGTCGTTATACTTTCGATACCCTAATTCTTTCGTACACAGTACAAAGATATCGCAGCTTCTTTTTGTTGAATTATTCAGGAAATTATACAATGTCATGCAAAATATTTTCGTCAAATTCCGCCGTGCGTAAAATATCTTACAGGGGAGCCGCCCGTTCCTTATCTAAATCCTATAGAAACTCCCCGTAGGCTATCCTGTGATTTCTTTTATGTGTAAGTATTACACAAATTAGGCGGACTTATTACCGAATCATCGTTAATTTTGTCACAATTGTAAATAAACCGAATATACATGGGGCTGCATATCGGAAATTCTAACAGTGGGTATAGTCAGAATTTAGCATTATATGCTCGTTTTAGCACCAAAACTTTTTATCACCCTGAATTTAACCAATATATATATATATATATATATATATATATATATATATATATATATATATATATATATATATATATATATATATATATATATATATATACACACACGTGTGGTAACGAAGAGATCGTTTTTCTCTGCATCTCCTGCACGAAATTAGATTAGGTTTGTTGCATATACAGAAAAGTAATTATATTGAGTTAACAAATTACTTTTTGATTTAGCCCATAATTTGTCCGAAAAAAAATCAAAATTGTCAAGTTATAAATGAGACTGAAGTATCGAGTTAATATTGTAACTCTGCAAGAAACAAAAACGAAATCACAGTTCTATAAACAACACCAATTAAGACATCTAAGGCGATCAAAGCTGGTGAACTATAAACTTCTCAGTAATACACCGTTCACCTGGGAGCAAGACTTTTGCAAAACGGTCGCATTCTAACAATTTTTACATAACTTAGCTGTAAACACGTAATCACATTTGGCCACTTTATTGCTCATAACTAAACCAGTTTAGAGAGCCGTGATATTGACTTCGAGCCCAGAGTTGGCGAATGTGTAAACTTATTTGAACAGGGAAATGGAAGTTCGCCTACGATAAAATAATATTACAGTGGGATTTTTCGAGCCAAAACCACTATCTGATTATGAGGCACGCCGGCATGAGCGACGTACGAATTTATTTTGACCACTTATGTATTATTTTTTTTTAACGGGCACCTAAACCTGTGTATCGTTTTTGCATTTCGCCTCCATCGAAGCGCGGCCGCCGTGGCTGAGATCGAAACCATGGCCCCAGCAACGCGACGTCATAGACGCTAAGCTACCGTGGCGGGTGCTTGGCTTGAACCCTGAGGTAGAGTTTCCTATTTAACTCCTTGTTCAAGTTTCTCTCGCTAGTTTCACTACTAACTAGTGTTACTAGTTTCAGTAGCGACAAGTTTCACTTAGTTTCCATTGTGTGGCTTTTATTGATAACTTGGCAAGCAACGTAGCGCGGCGCGGAAAGTAACTACTTGTCCGCGCTCTGATGATTTATAACGCTAATGTGGCAACTTCGGTTGTGCGCGTATGATTTTTCTTTTCTTTCTTTATGAGATTCACAATCTGCGGGTAGCCGGCCGCTGACTGCTTAATACATACAGTGTGCACCTGGAGCGACTGTCTTGGGTCATAAGAGATAATGAATTCGAGACAATGTAACAATCTTTACTGACGAAGCAGCGTAGTATGGCGGCGAACGTCTAAACAATACGGAGAACAACAATGCGAGAAGCCACACATAGCTCAGGTGTGTTGCAGATTTCTGACAATGTTTAATTGATTTTTTTCTCATTGTTTTCTTTTTGTTGCATGTGTAGTGATAGGTTTTTATGCAAAGGTCCTTTCATTCCGTCCTCACGGGAATGCGGCCTCCACCTACGGGAATCTGAAACACTGGATTTACTGTATAGGCTAACTCTATTGAGCACACAAGCAGAGTGTCACAGTCGCCAAACATGGCGTCCGAACGTTAATCTCGGAGGCCACTCACCGAGCTTATATAATGTATGTTGTTGCATGCGCAGCACCGTCACCACGAAGCCTAGCTGAAACCATCGATATACCCGCACTGTCAGCCTAAATTATGCGCATTACGCGTGCACCACCGATCTCCTAATACTTCGAATAAACTGGCCAAGTGTAAGGTGAACGGCAATGAAATAGCGGATGACGTGAGCAAGAACTCCCTTCCGTTGCATGTTCGTTGAAGTTACTGTGCGTTAATAGCGGGCGTGGTGTTTTTCAAACCACATTTGCCGCTTTTTTTCCCAGCCTCCTGCAACTTGTTGGAAAGTAAAAAAAAATAACTTCAACGAGGCAAGACCTCGACGTCCCATTGTGGGAGGTCTAGGCCCAGCCGACTGAACTGCTGGTGCTCATTAAAGTTCACTCTCTCTCTCTCTCTCTCAAACTTCAAGTGTTGATAAGTTTATTTCAGACGTGAAATAAGCCTCCACAGTAAAGGAAGCGGACAATCACTTCGGAATGAAATTTACACCAGGCTATGTTCAGTAGAGGTTAGCTTAAAATCTGGTTGAAAATTTGTGATAACGTGGTGGTGTGATCTTCGCCTTAACCATGGTCCAAGAGTCGGAAGAGTATCATTCATCATAACTCTGGTCCAGCATTAACAAAAAATAAAAACCCCTAAGTATGCGGTTCTCTGACGACAGTAGACGCGGAAATTGGGCAGAAATCGACAGGCTGATTGTCCAATTCGAACAATAGCTTCCAATAGACCCACTGAGATATGCTGCTGAGATGCGCTAAGTTGTTAGATCTATTGGTCAATGACATGATGCATGCATGTCGATGCTGTGACACACTGCCTGCCTACAATACCACTACACTGCTTACAAAATCGGCCCAGATTACAATCCACATTAATACTCTTGCGAGGACATTCATCGTGCACTACTATGAGGATATTCCCAGCGAGTCACCACTTTTAGTGCGTTTTGTGCACACCCATGCGTCACCGACGGCACCCTCCAAGTAGCAAAAATTGATCACAAAGGCTGTGTTTGTGTTGAATCCATGCCACGCGAGCAATTTCAGAGCCGGAAGCACGTCAGGGGCGCCATGTTTCGGACCACTCCTATCACATTGCCTTCGGGATCGGCGCAGTTTATCCGGCCGCGTATTTCCAACTGCTTGTAGGTACAGCGGGGCGCGGCAGTTGCGGACGTTTGCGCGCATGCGCGAGTAAGAGCAGGTGCGAGAGAGGAAATGTGGGGAGTTTAGCTACTTGAAAATACGACTCTGCCTAGGTACTATGGAGGAGTTTCTTGGCGCGCGTTGTATGCGCTTGTCCTTAGGCGTGCCGGCAGAAGTCGCGGGGCGCGGTAGTGCTGAACTTAGCATCGCAAGTGGGCGGCTCGACGCAATCATATTTATTCGATCATGTTTTTACTAATGAAAACAGCGTGTCATTATTTCGCATTATTGGCGGCGCCTCCAGGACACCAAAGCGGCAACGGGGACATCAAAGCTAGAAGCCGGACTTGTCCGTGGGTTGGGGCTCACAGAAGCCTGTGCGTGCCAGAGGAGTATAAGATCGGCTGTCTGCTATCGCGGACAGCCAATTTTTTTATGCGAACACCCCCTGACACGCTTCGGCCTCTGCGGCCCCAACCCACGGGTCGCCCTGCTTCCAGCTTTGATGCCCCCGCTGCCACTTGGGTGCCCCGGAAATCCTGCGCCGCCTGCCTTAATATAATCTCAAGTGCTCTCCTGAGGCCTCCGTTTGCCGGTTACATGCGCCCTCCTGGAGCAGTGCTTGTAAGTTTTCAGATCTATCGTCGCGACAAAAAAAAAAAGCGACCCCCGGCTTCTACAACACCAGTCAGAACATTGTCCCTTCAGACACAGCGATCACCAAGCTGCGTCCGCGCCCACTGCCTCACCGCGCGGGCAGCCAGCGGCGGAGCGTATAAACCAACTCGAGCGCACTCCGCAATGCCGGCATGTCTAGGGGACAAACGAATGCAACGCGCTCTAAGAAACCTCCTCCGTAGTGCCTAGGCGGAGTCATACATTCAAGGCGCAAAAGCCCCCAGATTTTCTCTCTCGCGCCCGCTCTTGCTCGCGCATGCGCAGAAACGTCGAGCTCCGTCAAAAGTGCCACGCCCCGCTGTACCTATTCACAATTCTAAAAACGCTACCCGGCCAGACTGCCGTCTGACAAAGTGTCTTCTGCGCTTTCATAACCTGTTTTCGAGACAAAAATTAATTCAGGAATTTTACGCGCCATAACCACGATATGATTATGAGGCAAGCCGCAGATAGGGGGTGGAAGGCATATTAATTTTGACCCCCCTGGAGTTACTTAACGCGCACCTAAATTTACATACACGAGTGTATCTGCATTACACCGGCATCGAAATTTCTTCAAGGTTAAAAAGTCGGTCAATACAAAACATAGTTATGAATTACCGAATAGAATATGCACAAGCTCCACCGGTCATATGCACAAGTCATATAAATATATGACTACACGTACACCTGTCATATAAATGTGCACAAGCTCCACCTGTCATTGCTTGCTACGTATGTTCAAACCAAGCGGTACAGCTTTGTACACTCAGACAAGCGTGACGACTTGATACGTCCGCAGAAGGAGGAAAAAACGGAGACCAGGTTTTTTTTTTTGCATAAAAAGCCGGAAAATGTCGCCTATTTTCGGAACATTATTGGTCGGTAGAACGTTCAGTTTCAGGCAATAGCGTGGTGCTGACAGTGAGAAAGGAAAAAGAAAACGGATTACTCAAATCTGTCCAATTATTGTTCTCCGTTCAGGGAATCTCGTGTTTGATTATTCTGTTGTTTTCTAAGCGGGATGGCATGAGCTGGAATAAATGTTGAACGCTTGGACTGCATGGAACAGGGCACGTGGCTGGGCGCCACACCTTTATTCTATTATTCTGTTCGATACTGCAGTCCCGTGTGAAGGCTCATTACAGGACTTGGAAAGTTGCCGACATCTTGCAGTTTCTTCTCCGAGCATGTCATCAGTACCAATGCAGCAAGAAAAAAAAAAAGAAAGCACGGCATCACTGCGAGACCTCCTCCAAAGTTCTATATATAGCTGCAGTGGGAGCAAATATTGCCGTGTCCACTTACTGCTTGCTTCGCATGAGTGTACGTACTTCAGTAAACCAAATACTGACTGTTTAAAGAACAAGTATCTCAGAAGATGAAAAGACGGCACATAAAACGAAAAAAAAACACTATAGAAATTTGGCGATAAAGCCATGTTTGAGTGTTCGTCTGCAATTGCCTCTTCCATATAATTCGCGTAACCCACAACGGAACGCACTTGATAACAAACGTTTGAAAAAAAAACAAGCGGTTAACAAAGAACAGGCTAAGGCGTCGTGAGCACATTACAAGCGTCGCGCACGCTCCGATGAAACCGCGAGCGAATAACAGCTGGCCACTTTTAAACTTTGCGAACCTCGCCGGGTTTCCTGTACATGGGCGCAGCAAGGATGCAGCGCCCATGTACAGTGTGGGCCAACCAATCACAGCGGAGCAACGCGTGCACTGCTGGGTTCGTTGCAGCAACACCAGATGGCGCTCGCCTCCGCGCATGCGCGGCAGCGGCGGCGCCGGCCGAGCAGAGGAAGGAAAAGAAAAAGAACCAGAAAACTCGCCTTCGCGCATCCGCGGCTGCATGGCAATGCGGAAGTAAACGTTTCTTGCGGACAGAATGAATTCCAATTGCGATATGTACGTATGCGCACGCTGCCTGCGAAACCATGATGCGTTCAAGGCGTTCGTCGTACTCGCTAGCAGTCAGTAACTCCGCTTAACAAAAGGCTCGGTATAATTTGGGTCCACCTGCGCTTGCGCGTGTGTGTGTGTGTGTTTGTATGATGTTGTGTGTGCCTGTGTGCGTGCGTGCGCGCGCGCTTGTGTGAGTGTCTGTATGTATGTGTGTGTGTGCGTGAGTGCATTGATTTTCTTGTGTTTCGAGTCTTTGTGCACTCACACAAAGCCTCGTTGTATATGGATTCCCACTCATTAGATCTGCTGCATATTTCATCACTCTAGATCGTGCCAAATGAGTTTGTCACATTTTTTTTCCTTTAATGATCACCTTGCTCAGAACGACTTTCGAATTGAATTAAAGGCTAGACTAAAAGGATTCGTTATTGATCGGTTCCTATTTATAGATCGCGCTTCTTGCTTCAAGCGTTCGCAGAAATACCTGGAGTGCTCAAATCGTGAGTTTAAGGATATCAAAATACCGAACATTGTTCACGGTTTTGTCTTGATGTGATGACAGCTGGAAGAAATATTTCGCGCGGTATAGGCGTCCAATTGTTATGAAAGTGCCGCTGATATAAGTGGAACGTCATTGACTTCAGAAAGTGCAAACATCGCATTAATTTTGCCGCCAAGATTGTTGAAAGAGCAGCCCTTGATATGAAACATTTATAGAAGGACTGACCTGCGCTGCGCGGAATAAATGAAAGAACTGAAAGAAGAAAAAAACTTAAAATCGCAAAAATGAGGAAATGACGAAACGCTTCTCCCCCTCTTTCGGCACCATGGTACTCGATCGGTTCTGGTCACAGGGACGCGTCTGGGGCAGTGAGTGCTTTCATCTATGCAAGAAGATGCGCACGATACTAATTTCTACGTTACCTGCTCTGCCTATTGTATATATCTTCAATTACTATCATTCAAAATTTTGCAATCAATCTTCTTATTTATTGGTTTTAAATTTCACCGTCCAGTTATTTGGTCTCGCTGCTCAATTACATAAACACTGTTTTATTCGCAGTCACACCTTTTCATTGTGTGCTTTATTATTGGCTGTTAACTGAACGTAACATTTACAGCCACTTTAGCATCCGCCAAAGAAGGTCAAAGCGAAAGCCTGCGCCCTCAAGAGACGTCCATTAAGTCACTTGGCATTCTCATTAAGATCCGTTGTTACTTCTTATTACTTGTTTTCTCCCATTAAAGGCCTGGTTTCGAGAGCCTTCACTAAAGCTGTCTTAATTACCTGTGCTTTAATCAACTTCCCCCTAATTAATACCAAAGGTCACGGGGTCGACTCCCACCAGAGGTCGAGGTTCAAGTGGCTTAATTAACTTTATTATAATTACCTGTGCCTCTTTTTTGGAATCATTAGCGGCATCGGTGGGGAAGAAGCGATGTGGAAGAACACGACGATGAACTCGTCAGCAGTGGTACGAGCGCTCCGATTTTCTGTACCTCACAACGCGACCTTGAAACATAGAGATATAAGGCTTGCGCCTTAAAATTACTCCATTCTTGGCATTACCCTACTGTGGGTACGAGCCATGTTTTGAACGCACAACGACAACAACAACAACGACAACAACGTAGGCTTTATGCGAGAGGAAAGAATTTCTGTCGAATTAAGGGACAGATAATGTTTTTTTTTAATGAGGGCATGTTCATGAGCATTGAATTCTAGCTCAACACGCGTTTTGCGGTACTCTTATTTGGATAAACATGCAGCCGTGGTTTCGACAAACGGCAGTTTGAACAAGAATGTCGTTATGTACATAAGAATAACTTGCACTTCTTTTTTTTAACACTGCTGAATTTTTCCGAGAGGAAACAAGAGAAAAGGCAGATGGAAGAACGAGTAAACTTTTCATTGTAATGTAGCGAACAGAATTGAACAAAAAAGTAAGAATAATAATAAAAAAAGAACTTCGTAGTGTCTGGCAGCTGATCGCAAAAGCGCCGCGTAAATCATACTGTTATTCATTATCATCCCTCGTCGAGGTGCACCAACGCAAAGAACCGAGTCTGTCTTCCTAACGCGACAGCGATATAACTTTTGAGTCTTTCACAACGCATGGCCTATGACGGGCTTCCCTGCAAGGCAGTCCACGTAGCCAGTTGACAGGTGGATTTTTTCTGAGTTGGAAATCCGGAGCAGTGCCAACTTGAAGTCGCTCAAAATATTGAGGTTAAGAGGTGTTATCATTGCTCGCGAAACCAAAATAACTCTTAACACTTCTGTGCTTTCTTCTTGTTTTTTTTTTCTTTTATGGACATAAACACGTAAGCATCCGACGCGCCTACGCCACCCTTTATTCGTGCAGTTTTAAATTATACTTTCTGCTCTCTGCATCACCAATATACTGCCCGTAACCTGACAGATTCAGTTCTATCGCGTACTTTTTTTTTTCCTCCACTAGAGGCCAGCTTGCTCGAAGGAGTCGCCTTTTTAACCTAGGTAGGACATTAAGCAGTATAATAGCAAGAGCTTGATGGCGCAACCCACCGCCCCGTTGCGAAGTGGACGCTCATAACATCCATCCATCCATCGAACGAGAAAAAGTGATCGCATCGACTTCCGTATCGGCAAAGACGTGGCAGGCGCCAAAAGCTGCTCACCCGTTCGTGGTTTTCAAAGACACTTGCGGTCCTTTTTGTGCAGCCGGCTTTCTCTCTGCTTTTTTTGTTTGTGTTACCTTCGATGGCACGGCAGGACGATGCTGCGGTGTGATGCGGTGGAGCAGAAAAAAAAAACGGAGCCGACGAAGCCGTTCCTGGAATTCGGGGGGGAAAAAAACTGAAAGCCCAGAAGGCGGCACACACTGCACGGTTATCCGAGATCGTCCTCACGTTCGTAGAGACAGCGTACGACTGCGAGCGCTTTGTCGCCCTTCGCTCTTCAGTGGCTTTATCCTACGTCATTGTTTTTTATATATTTTTTTTACTTTTTCATTTTTCACTTTCTCTCGCGCACTTGTTTCGCCCATAGTTCATGCGTGTTTCGCTCCGGCGAACTATTCGTTCACTCGGCGCCACCGGGCTGCGCTGTTCTTTTTTGCACGCAAGCAACGTCGGGCCTGGCGTGTCTCTAAGCCGTAATTGCGTGCAGTTTGTGCCTGGCCACCGGTACATCAACGGATCGACTGGGCAGCTTGTGAGACAAAGGGTAGTGCGTAGATCCACGTTCTCAAGAGCAAAGCTCTGTCTTTCTTTATTTATTATCTATTATTATTTTTTTGAACGTACGAATCAGTGCGGGCGACTGCCCGCAGAACTAGTAGCAGACAGAAGTTCCCGAGCCTCAGTCCTGCGAGCCGAAGACTAATCCGCAGCCTTGTGTTCCTGCCAGCGTACAATAGTGTATGTGTGTTTTTAAGTGTGTGTGTGTGCGTTTCGCCGTGTTTCTATATGCAGAAGAACACTCGAATGCACAGATTGCATGCAGGTGGCTTTGCTAGCAGAAGATACTTATGCACGACACGCTTTTAAAGGAGACAGCCACCGAGGCAAAGCCGCATTTTCAGCACCCCCCTAATTTCAGAGAGGTTTGACGTTTCACAGGGACTTAGCGCTTTTTCCTTGTGCCACCATTACCAAAGGTGTCGGATGCAGCACGCTGAACGCCTTTGCAGATTGCTCGCCTTTTTGTCACTTTTCTTTTCTTCTCACATTGCTTAATCGCCGTTTTATATGCGAGGGGATCCAGAGAGCAGACGAACTCGCGAAGTACGAATCTGCGCGTGCGCGCGCGCATGCGCACGCGCGAGAGCCACCGGCGGGGAGTAACACGGTGTCTGGGTTGACGCTTGATTGGCTGGAACTGCGCTCGCCGTGTATGCACGCGCTGCACGCAACAGCTGACGCGCGGGGGAAAGGGACGCATGCTGCCTCGTGGCCCGTTACAGATGCGTCGTTTCCCTTTCCGCAGTGCGGCAACAATGGGGGAATACGGAGAGTTTACGAACGCAGGTGGCGATCAGCTAGCCGGGAGCCGTGCTGGGGCCGGCGCAGCGTCGCGTCGCGTCGAGGCGGCGGCGGCTGCAGCACCGGCTTTCTCTGTCTGTCTAGTGCAACGCGTCGGGCAAATGACCATTTGTTATTTGTCTCCCTCGTCGGCCCCGCACGCTTTACGCGGTCTCGCCGGAGCGCGACCTTGTTGATCTCGCTGCAGAGGACGCCTTCTCGCTCTCTGCACTAGCTGCTGATATAGTATAAGCTCGGTGAAAGTGAACGCAGGAGCGAATCCTCTCGCTATATTTTCTTTTCCTCCGTCTTTCTTGAGGAAGTCGCTCCGCAAATGAACTATGGCTAAAATTTTACCTGGACGCCATATTGTAGATGGGTAAATAGTTGCCTTCTTTACCCCTCGCTGATAGCCTCTGTTCTTGCCCTTTTACTTCCCCACACGCATACACCCAATGTTGACCACCGTTCTTGTGTTAGCTAGCAGTCAAAGCTAGGTATTTACACGGTGGTAAGCAGCATTTTCCCTCCTCTTGTCTACCCTCCTGGGTTGGGCGTGAACATATGCTTACGTAGGAAATAAAGCATCGCCTTTGTTTCGTACGTGCATCCGCAACCTAGAAGTATATATTGTTACGGGGTTAAAAACAGTGAGACGTATATTTACAGGATATTTACAATAATCGTAGCGGCTGACAAGATGGTAGGCAGCGCGCGAAGTCCAGAGCGTCGTCTTCTTTCCGACCAAGATGGAAACTTCTTCTTCGTCAGCGTGTCACATGACCCCCCTGCGGCTGAAGCACCGGATCGGTGCTGGTTAGGAGGCGGGCAAGTGATACAACTTAAGACGCGCGGCGTGGACCACGTCGCAGTGATGCTGAGCCACGGTTGGCTCAAGAGGGGCGATTGCTCACGTGACGTCAGTTACTTGACGCAAGACACGGTACGGGCCAGAGTAGCATGAAAGTAACTTCTAGTGTTCCTGTATATGCTCCCGTAGGGAGCAGAGTTGCGCATAACCTTTTCGGCGCCGCTCGCACCGCTATTCGCCGATCACGATCACGTGGGGCAAAATGACGTCAAATGATCAACTTCGCGCTCCGAAGCCAACTTTACGGAAACGCCACACACTCCTTTCTGTCAGTGCCATCGAAATTGCAATCAGCGGACCGTCGAGCGTGCGTAGCAACCATCGGCTCCGGGTTGCAAGTACGGTATTCGAGAATATTAAGGTAATGACTTTGGTGAAGTGCTACGAAGCAGATCATTTTGACACTTGTATTCCGGTATGACGGGTTGCAGCGCACCAAACTGCGCAGATCGCGCGGAAGGTAGCAAAGCTTTTTATCGCGGTGCCGTGCGGACGGACGAGGCCGGCCGGTTTCGAAAGGGACCAGGAATATGCGAGGTCCGTTCGCCTTGTTTACAGAGGTGAGTTCGGCTTGTTTACACTAAAGCGACACTTATCTCGAGTAACACTCCTGTACACGCTGAAATGCGTTCGCCTGGTATGAGAGGTTGCTCACTTGTGCAATTTTTTTTGGTATATGTGTGCAGCGCGACACAGACGCGGTACAAAGAAAGCACTGCACATGTGTGTGTCGCGCTGCACATATACGCCAAGAATGTTAACATACCAACTCGCTCAATTCGCTTTGTTGCTTGTACGATTGTTCTGACTATGCGGCTCCAGAAAAATGTGTTCAGAACAGAGTAAATGCTAGCAGGTACAATTTGCCCGCTGCACCCTGGCTTCTCTCTGCTCCGTTTTTTTTTTGTCGGTGTTCTGATTTTTTATGTAAAGTCTATTGATGTGCTGGTGTTCACTGTTTTATAGTAAGCTAAAACACCGTGAGCTCCCGCTTATGAGACAGCTGCGATAGCTTCAGCATTTGCCGTCCGCAATATGTTGCTTGTTCGATCAGCCGTAGTCGACGTGAGCAATGTGAAATTATTTTTGTACGTTTAATAAGCGCTGTGTTATAGTAAGTTAACCTGAGTAGTATGAAGAGATAAAGAAAAAGGTACGGTCATATTAGAGCCTGCAATGTGTGAATAATTACTTCGCCAGTTTGTCATCTTATGTGGTTGGCTGCGATGTGAAAAATAACCTGTGGTTACTCTAAATAACTTGTTGCCTTTCCAGTGGGTTTGAATTCTGTCCCCCAAGGCTCCAAGAACCAGTCCTCATCCGCTGCTGCCACCAGCGATTGCTCATCCATTCCCTTGTACGAAATAAATTTTATTTAGAAGCTCCGGTATCTTGAATCTTTTTCCACTTGCAGATTTGCTGCTACGAAGCAGCTGTTAAGTTTGCGGTATGAATCATAAAAAATAAGCTTTGCATAAGATGTACGCATGTAAACATTTAAAATGCGTTTAAATTTACGTGTCTGCACCGCACATATCGAAAACGTGCAGCTGTTGTGAACGACGTTTAGTGATGAATGACGGTCAACGGTCACTGACATAATTGCATGCACGATAGTTCTGTTGGCGGCATTCATTATTGGTCTTGTTTCGACAGCCAAAATGTTCTCACATAATTGTCTACCACGCGTGTGTGAAGTTTCGTTTAAACACCCTTTAAAATATTTCTTGCCTTCCGCCTACGCAAGAAACCGTCATGTGCATGCTGAAAAACATTGCGCAGCTTTTTGTTGCAAGGTAATGCGCGTTTGCATGCGAACTTTTGAGCTGTTCGAGCCACGGGCGTATAGTCAGGATTTTATTTCGAGGGATCGAGGGGAGTCCCATTCTTTATATGTACATTTGTGCGTGTGTTTGTGTATCTGCGTGTATATATGTACACACAAACTAAAAATTTCGGGGGGTTGGCACCCTCCGGCTACGCCAATCGCTCGAGCTTAGCCTGCATTAAAAAGTGTCATCTTGCTCAGCGCTTGCGTACAGTTGCCGCATGTAGCTCGCGACCAGCAGACTAAAAAAGCAAATGGAACATCGCGCGGCATTTGTCTCCTGCGCGCGTGAGGAGTGGCTCCACTGCAGAGCTGGATCATAAACCGGACCTATGCGCAACTATGCTCCCTGCGGGAGCATGTACAGGAACATTAACCTCTCCGAGAGGCGGCGCCCGGTGTGTAATGGACGTCACGATGGCGGGCGTCATATAAGCGCCGCTGATTGTCCTGCGACTCCACAAGTCGACGTCGGGCAATATGGCGTGCTTTTTGTGCTTTGAGTATGGCTTCACGGGCGTACTCTGATGTGGAATTCAGACTAGCAGGCAGAAAGGTGTCCTAAAAGGTAGCGTAGGGTCGCGGCCAAACAAGAGGAAGAATGTCGCGTCGTTGACGAAGGTCACACGCAGCGACATAACGGCAGACGTCACGGTATAGACCAGGCCAAAAGAAGCGCCGAAGAACGCGGTCATAAGTCCGTGACACGCCAAGGTGACCGGAAGTCGGTACATCATGAAGCTGGGCGAGAACGGTCTGACGTAGATGCTCAGGCACAACGAAGAGTCGGTCAGGGCCGTCCGGGCGCATGTTAGAGCGGTACAATGTACCATCTTGAAGTTCAAACATGCGAAGAGAAAGATCGGGCGTCATTGAAGTGAGCCGTTGAATAAGGTCTTGCAAGGAGGCGCCCCGACGTTGTTCGGCTCCAATGTCGCGAAAAGCAGCCACGGAGAGAACGGTGACAGATATGCCGGCCGCAGAAACGTCAGAAGGGTCGACAGGATGGAGCGAAAAGCATTCCGTATCTTGATGTAACCGGCCGGTCTTGTATACAACTGCATAGTTGTATTCTTGAAGGCGCAGAGCCCAGTGGCCAAGGCTCCCTGAAGGACCTTTGAAGAACGATAGCCAACACAGAGCGTGATGATCAGTGATGACTGTGAATTGGCGGCCGTACAAATAGGGGCGGAATTTGCCCACTGCCCAAACGAGAGCCAGACACTCGCATTCGGTGATAGAATAATTGCGCTCAGCAGAGGAAAGAAGGCGGCTGGCGTAGGCAATAACACCTTCACGCCCTTGCTGTTCCGCTGCCAAGATAGCTCCAATACCGTGGCCACTGGCATCGGTACGGACTTCTGTTGGAGCTGACGCATCAAAGTGAGCGAGAATTGGCGGGGACGTAAGCAGCTCAATCATCTCGGTGAAAGCACCAGCTCACTCAGGGCCCCAAATGAATGCAGCGTCTTTCTTGAGGAGCTGATTGAGAGGGCGCGCAACGTTCGCAAAATTTCGGAAAAACCGACGGAAGCTGGAGCAATGGCCCAAAAAGCTGCGAACATTCTTGGCACATGTTGGCACGTGAAAGTCTTTCACTGCCCCTATTTTATCGTGATCAGGGCGTACACCAGAATAATCGGTGAGATGCCCGAGCACAGAAATTTCACGACCGACGACCGAAGTGGTACTTGAACGAATTTAGTTGTAGCCCCGCCTGACGGAAAGCAGATAGGATTGTCGATAGACGTTTGAGGTGTTTGCAAAAGTCGGAGAAAAAATTATCACGTCTTCCAGGTAACAGAGGCAGATGGACCAGTTGAAACAGTGTAGGAGGGCGTCCATCATTCGTTCAAATGTGGCCGGGGCATTACATAAACCGAAATACATAACTTTGAACTGATACAGGTCATCCGGAGTAATAAAAACTGTCTTCTCGCGGTCCATGTCATCGACGGCAATTCGCCAGTAGCCGGAGCGAAGGTCGATGGACGAAAAATATTGTGCTCCATGCAGGCAATCAAGAGCATCGTCAATGCGTGGTAGCGGATAGACGTCTCTCTTTGTTACCTTATTGAGGTGTCGATAATCGATGCAAGATCGCCAATTGTTGTCCTTCTTTTTAACTAGTACAACAGGGGATGCCTATGGGCTGCAAGAAGGTTCGATGATGTCTCGAGAAAGCAACTTGTCAACTTCATGTTGGATGATATGTCGCTCAGTAGGTGAGACGCGGTAGGGTCGCCGAGGAATCGGGCTCGCATCACCGGTGTTTATTCGATGTTTTACGACAGATGTTTGTCCTAGAGAGCGCTCTCCAAAGTCGAATATGTCCCAGTATGAGGCAAGGAGGCAACGTAGTTCTTGAGCACGCTGGGACGGAAGGTCGGGAGCAATCATTTTTGTTAGGGCATTAAAGTCTGAAGGGACAGAAGGCGAAGCAAGAGTTGAACACGAAGAGCTGTCACAAGTTAAAGCCGAAATGTGCTAGTCTCTGGCTGGCGTTATTTGCGCCAGGGATATTCCGCGCGGTAGTACTTGTGTACAAAGTCCAAAGTTCACAAGCGGAAGGCAGGACGTGTTGTCCGAAATGGTAATGACGGTGTGACGAAAAGCGACGTTATGCGAGAGCAGGACATCCGAATTAGGGAATACGATGTACTCATCGTCTGGTACAGGTGGAACGGGGGAGACACCTATGTAGATAACGGCACGGTGAGGGAGGCGAATATGCTTTGTGGAGCATAGCCGTATGGGATCACTATCGGGAGGGTCAATAGCAGCAGGTAGAGCGAGTTGCACAGCATCAGCAGAACAGTCTACCAAACCATAATGTGTAGACAGAAAATCAAGGCCCAGGATAACGTCGTGAGCCCCCGCCTCCACCCCCCCCCCCAGGGTTCTAGGACATAAAATAAAACAGAAGTATGATGTCCGGCGACATTCACGTGAGCCGGGCACATGCCAATTGCGGCTGGTGTTCCACCGTCGGTAACTTGTACCACAGGCGACTTACAGGCGGAGGGGCAGGAATGAGGACTTTCTTGAGACGATACCGAAGCTGAGCATTCATCACAGATACGTGCGCGCCTGTGTCAATCAGAACCGTAACAGGTACACCATCCACGTTCACTATAATGAGGTTCCGATGTGTGGGCAAGGTCAGAAGAAGATTTTTGCGTCGGGCCGGTTTGGCACCATCACCTCCACGTGCTGCACCCGTTAGTTTTCAGGAAGGGTGCGCCGGAAGGTGCTAGCGGACGGTTATCGAGGAGATGGGGGCGATCGGAAGAAGCGGCGACGTGGCGAAGGAGAGCGGCTAGAGCGGGTAGGAAGAGAAGTGTCGCCAGAATTTACTGGCTGCGTTTGCGGGGCGAACCGAGGAGCAGCATGAGGGCCATGTGAGGGAAGTAGGGCCAGGGGGTCGAATTCCACGAAGGCCGGCAGTGACGTGAAATATGGCCGATACGGCCACAAGTGAAGCATATAGGCCTGTCATCTGAAGTACGTCATTTGGCCGGGTTGCGATACCACGTTGGGGCATTCAGGTTGCGGGTGCATATGACAGTGCTGGACGGAGTGTAGTCAGGCCGATTAACTGAGCAGACGTTGGTCAAGTCAACGTTGGCCAATGCTTGGCGCACGACGCACTGGTTCAATGAGACGGTCGCCTAGCAATTGTCGGGGCCATGGGTTGGGGTCGTGACAGGAGATGCTGCTTCTGTTTCACGTCGGATTGTATGTAGGATATCATCAGAGCGATTAAGCGTTGGCGTACTGCGGAGGTCTTCGCAGGTGGACGTGGCAGCCGTGTTGGGAAGGCGGGGAAATGGTTGGGCAATGCGGTGACTCTTGGCTTCTTCGAACCGCCGACATTTGGTAATAATGGCTTGCACAGTGGAAGAATTCTTGAACACGAAGAGATGGAAGGCATCATCTGCTATGCCCTAAATGACATGTGCAACTTTATCAGGTTCGGGCATATTCGGATCCACTTTGCGGCACAGAGAGAGCACGTCCTGGATGTACGCTAGGTAGGATTCAGTGCACGTCTGGATACGTGAAGCGAGGTCTTTTTCGGCGGTGCGCTGACGTCCAACAGGCTTGCCAAACAAATCCTTGAGCTTCTGTTTACAAATGTCCCACCTGGTAAGTTCCTCCTCGTCTGTCTGAAACCAGACGCGTGCTGTGCCAAATTAGCGAGCACGATGGTCTGGTCCCAGTGGTTGCTGGTGCTCACCCACTCATATAGTTGAAGACAGTCTTCACCATCAGTGTCGTCAGTGCCAGAAAAGGTTCCTGGGTTGCGGGGTTGTGCTAGAATGACGGTGGGCATGTGTGCCGACGGGCCCTAAGCATCCTCGCCTTGAGCTGTCATTGTAGATGCAGCCCAGGAGCGCCCGCTGCGTAAATCCGTCTTGATAATGATCCCACAACCTCCACCAAAAACGTTGCGGGGTTAAAAACAGTCAGACGTATATTTACAGGATATTTACGATAATTGTAGCAGCGGACAAGATGGTAGACAGCGCGCGAAGTCCAGAGCGTTGTCTTCTTCCGACCAAGATGAAAACATCTGCGTCAGCGTGTCATATATATATATATATATATATATATATATATATATATATATATATATATATATATATATATATATATATATATAATGTGTGTGTGTGTGTGTGTGTGTGCGTGCGTGTGTGTGTGTGTGTGTGTGTGTGTGTGTGTGTGTGTGTGTGTGTGTGTGTGTGTGTGTGTGTGTGTGTGTGTGTGTGTGTGTGTGTGTGTGTGTGTGTGTGTGTGTGTGTGTGTGTGTGTGTGTGTGTGTGTGTGTGAAAGTGCACTTGCACGATCGTATACCGGCCATATTGTAAACCGGCAACGGATCCATAGCGCGGACGTGAACTGCAACACAAACAGGCTGTAGTCGTCATGCCGTCGCGTTGTCCTTCCGTCGTCGTCATCACTTTATCGCCCTAATTCACTTGTGACGTAGCCTCCTTTCACTTACCATACCGTCGCTTTTTCTGCCATCATTTCAGAGCGGTCATCCCATTATCGTCCTTCTGTCGTTTGTGGTTCCATTGTCGTTACTCCTTCGTCATTCCGTCGTCGTCGTGCCGTCGTGGTCCTACAGCGTTTCGTTTTAGTGCAAGTTTCCTGAGATGTTGAAACTGTTTATTGAAGTCGACGTGACGTCCAGATTTGACGCACCAACCCACTCCGACATTCCGAGTCGCGCTGACCACGCGCACTCGGACATTTTCAGACCTCCGAAACTTTTTCGTCGCGATCGGCGAGTGGATTAGCCAGGGCGAATCTTTGCTTAATCACGTCCCTCTCATTTTGCTTCCCCCCCCCTGCCATTTTGCTAAAATGCTTTTTTTCGGCGCTGCTTCCCGCCATCTGTGGAAAGCTTCAGCGCAAGGTGCCAGCAGCTTAGTCGATGTGCCCAAAACATCGTGACGCTATTCGCTGCTGGAGCATGCAGGGCCGAGGTATACATATCTTGTACACGGTCAAGTTCACGCAAGTGGTTTCAAGGACTGCTCACCCACACCAATCTTTAGTAGGACGTCCTTGAGTTGGTTCATACTTGAAGCAAGGTTGTCCTCGTTTGTTTCTTTTTTGCGCAGTTTTAACCTTCCGCAGCAAACGCAAGACAAAGTGCTAAAAGTGCAGACATTGTCGCCATTTCCACCGATGAAATGTCGTACCTCTGGACGACGAAACTTCGCTGAAAAGTCACCCTTACTGTTTCTTCAAAAATGTCTAATCCATAACTCCGAACGCGTAGCGGCGCCGCACCGACTACTGACGTCAGGCGAAGAGAATGATCAATAAGAAGAATAATTTTAAGTTGTAGGTGTAGCGAGGTCACCTTGCGCCGTCGAAGCCCAAATAAAGGTCGTTGCTGCTTGGAATGGCTGGCGAAGAAAGTCCACTTCGCGAATGGCAGTGCGCGCAACTATAAGTGATCACAACTATAAGTGATAATTTACACTAGTGAGCATGCGATGAACCTACTTGTGTAAATGTGAGGCTTGGCGTCACGGCACGTACACCGAGAGGCATATGTGGATAGCACAGGGGCATGTGTTGAGTACTATAGACTCGTCACCTTATACTACACCTCCGTGGCAGCATTCCGTTGAAGGCGAATTGCTAGAACGATCGTACGCGCACCGCGCATTAGGTGCGCGGTAAAGAAACCCCCGAGAGCTATCCAAGCAGCGCGTGTTTCGAGCGTTCTCTGTGTCAGGTATTCCGGTATGGTGTGTCTATTAGTATTAGTATAGTGTGTCCGGTATTCCGGTAAGCGCAGGCGAGCTAGGCGTTTTGACGGATGGACGGAGGTGTAAAGTCCCTCCGTACTATTACGGCTGTGATGAAGAGACAGCGTAATCGTGAGCGACCTGAGCGGCCTGCACGGTGCAGCCACCTGGTGGAACAGAGCTCTACCAGCCATCCTTTTGCCATTGCGTTTCAAATTCAACGCATAAAACAGCGTTTTCTAAGAAAAAAAGAAAGTCTAACTGGAACCCCAATCCATTTCGTCGGAAACCATAAAAAAATTAATATATCGAAAATGGTGTAGTCCTGGAAATCGTTACAAGTGGATGCACCTTGCGAACTCTCCAGCTACAAATCGTAGTTTGAGGTGTGCCACAACATAATTAACTAAAAGTCCATTTGCGTAATTGTGTTAATTATTCAATTAATTATCTTGATTTCTCCTTGAAGTAATGGCCTCCTGATCTAGTAATATTGATCAAGGGTTAGAATTGTGCTACCTGCCGCAGGCAATTCTTAAGGATTTGGTGCAGCTAGAGAAAGCGCCCTGTATATTCAGTGCCCGATATACGGATATATGACGCAAGTTGAGTTCCGTCCAATATCGCAGAAAATTGTAAAGCATGTTTTGTCCTTGAAGAACGGGCACGTACACAGTGACCCATGTTGACGTCAAAGTGCTTTGCTCGAATTCGACCGATACTTTATGGCTCATCATTGCCAAGTTGGCATCAGAATAGTTCAGTGAACAGTGACACATAGCCAGTACCGTATACCTAGTGCAAAACACCCACGGACCCAAGTTTTCCCGACGGTTGATTTGAAACCCTGCTCCCTCAACCCAGCAGCCCGATGCACTACCCATTTCACCATGGACTATCCAGTGACTTAAGTTGGGGAGAAAATGATAAGGTACATATATAGACTGTCAGCTTCCGGAAAGTTCGTGAAGTACCCTAAAAATGCTAATCACATTAATGTAGTCAATACCCAATGCGTTGCGGATACCAGAGGACCATTCATTGCCCGCGCCGACGCTGCGGGAACACCGATCATCGGCCCAGAAATCTGTGAAAACACTTCTATGCTTTTAATGCGATTGGCATTCTTAGAGTACTTTGCGAACTTTCCAGAAGGCCATTTTTCTATTTATAGTGCCCCTAACCATTTTCCCACCAACTTGGGTCACGGGTAGTCCATGGTATAACGAATAGAGTATCGGGCTCCTGTGCTGGGAGGAACAGAATTCGAAACCAACCGCCGGAACAACTTGAATCACTGTGTCTGGGACATTTGATATGTGCTGCTCTTTAATGGATGTCTTTAATGAATGTTTTTTAATGAAGCAGACCCAACTATGGTCACTGGGTATGTGAAAGAATTTCAATGAACCTCTTTAACGCTAACCTGGGTCACTGGTTAAGTATTCCTGGGTTTCTACACGTCTTTAATTATCCTCTTCGACGCCAACTTGGGGTCACTGAATATGTGCCGCTATGTGTCCCATGAAACACAAAAACAGCTAAAGAACGTCTAAAGTGCGTCTTTCAAGGATGAGCGATAATTTTTTTTTTAAATCTAAGATTAAACTTTATCGTGATGTGCAATTCTTGAAAGCCTTTTGTAGCTGTGATGACTCTACGTTAGTACCTGTCTGGAAAACTTCTCAAAGGAAGTTCTTGATTTTTTTTTTTTTGAGGACGACAGCTTTGTGCGATCGTCTTTGACTTGCGTGGGAATGTCCGTGCGCGTTCACATGTTCACCGCATACTTCTTTCGTCTCTTTCTCTGTCTCTCCCGCTCATTATTAAAATTCAACAGTATATCAAGGAAAGGAGAAAAAAGAAGATGTACGAAAAGATAACTTGCAGAAGATTACTGCAAGTTACACCAGGCAACTTGCAACCCCATTACGCATTCGGTGTTCTGCCACTCTAGCTGTTTAGTAGATGTAACCTTTAGAGTGTTAACTAGCGCTAGCGTTAAATAACTTCTACGCGGGTCTGGAGCGTACTCTCAAGGTTTCACATAGTATACATGAGCTCAGCAGCAGGCCTCTTAACTCTTAGGTCAATGTCTCTTATGCCAACGAAAGGTGCCAAGGCTGCAGAATTCGAGACATTCGTTGTGAAACGGGCGGGGAGAATAAAGAGAACCGAATGATTTATTTTGTTAATTACACGCACAGTAATCCAACACACAATGAAGTCAGGAAAAACATCTGGAAAATTAAATATTCTCTCTTCAGTAATTGAAATGCAGAAAAAATAAGGGAGAAAAAGTTAAAGTAAAACGCAGAGGAAATTTCCACCGCTCCACTCTCCTCAAAGCAAAGAACAAAGAAAAACTAAACACATGTAGATACAGATGGCGCACACACAACATCAGCTGTCACCGCTTCAGCAAGGACTCCGGCAGCCCTGTTTTAAGTACATCCTTGTCTGATACATGCAAGCCGTCACGGTAACAGCACGGTAAACGTAACGCGGATTTCTCGCTGTCGTGTAGAAATCAGGCTTCACGATAGGTTCCGTGCAATGCCCGAATGTGGAGCGTCTTCGTAGTTTCAAATGCTTTCGGCCAGCAATGAGTTTCACGTATACACGTGCCCCGCCCTGGATCATGTCGCGCATTCAATCTCGGTGAAAACATGTCGCGCTGTGGTACGGGTGCGCTTCCCGACAAGAGCAGTCTTCTATCGAGTGACCTAGTTGTTTACAAAAAGAATATCGGTGACTGCATATCCGTAGCCCGTAAACAAGGTCTTTGATATGTTAGTGAAGCTCAAATATACAGATTATGTTACTGGTGACGTTGTCAGTTATGTAAAGGTACCCTTGCGCATGCTCAGGTGCTTCAATGTGCCCGTAATGTGCACATGCGCGTAGACGTAACTATGTATATAGAAGTTCATGTATGTTAGGAATATCTGATGCCGAGGTTTTTTTTTTCCTGTAACGCAGGACAGAGGCGCGCATACTTGGTCAGCCATACAAAGGTTAAATGAGCCACTTCGCAGGTACTTTCATATAACCTTTCTTTATTTAACTCCCCAAATATATCAGCCAAGATAGCGACTGACCCAGCTGCTAGGTATTCATGCCGCACCCGGGGAAGTGTACGCGAAGAAAGCTTCGCCTAGAAAGCTACATTGTTGTTGGGATATAGCAGCCTTTCCCTCACCTCGTCCCTCAGCTAACACGTGACGACAGCCATTTGTTGAGCTTGATCTCCGGGAAACACCCCCACGGCGGCAACGTGGCGGACAAGGCTATATGCGTAGTGCGCGCCGATGGACGCGCCACTGGTGGCCGTTTGGCGAAGTACGCTCGGGAAATTAGCCAGCCACGTGCCGTAGTTTTCTGCGTCGTTGGTTGTGCTCCTCTGCTTGATTCACGTTTTCAGAGGAAAATGAGCAACACCCTTCGCATGTGCGGGGTGGCCAAAGCTTCAAGGCATGTCGAAGAAGAACTGTTGCGGTGGCATGCTCAAATATCGGCGAAAGCGTGCCAGCGACACGGTTCTAATCATTGCCTGCAAAGCCTCATCATTGGGGGCTATGGTAGCAATGGATCGCTGCAGTTCGGCGGAAAATTTCCGACGACCAGAATCGACCTCATACCGAAGAATACGAATCCCGAGTTCAACGAGGGAAGAAGAGCGGCGAGGGCCAAGGCTCTCATCGACCAGCACGCCAACGACGAGCACGTGCGGTACGTGGACGCGGCCGAATACCAGCGGAACGCCTTCGCAGCGTTCGTCATAGAGGCATCAGCCGGCGCCACGAGGACGGCAGCGAGCGTGAGAAACGCCGGAGCGGAACAAGCGGAGGAGGTGGCCATCGCCCTGGCTGTCGCCGACCCAGACTGCCACACGGTGCTGAGTGACTCGAGACGGGCGGTGCGAACCTTCGCCAAAGGCCAACTCTGCAGGAAGGCCGAACGCGTATACTGCGAGCGGCTAAACTACAAGACGGAAAAGTAAGACTCAAGTGGTTCCCGGCGCACGTGGGCGACGCGTCGGAACGCAATGAGAACCACAATGAGACGGCACACGCAGCGGCGCGAGCGCTCACCAACCGCGCCCCGGCGGCAGACCGTCCGACGGGGTTCGGAACTAAGGACCGCATGACGGACTACAACGAAATCACGAAGGCCTACCGCCTGGCTTGCAGGACTCTCCCGCCCCCGCCCCCAAGGCTGAGCAAGCGGAGGCGGTACTGCTGAGACAGCTCCAGACCGGATCGCTACCGAGCCCGGGACTGATGCATCGCATGTACCCAGAGACATAGCCGACCGATAAGTGCAGAGTCTGCAGGAGGGAGACGGCAGATTACACGCACATCTTGTGGGACTGCCTTAAAAATCCAGAAGCAAAATCAAGAACGATCCCACCGCGGCTCGAGGCAGCCGCGAAGAGCTACGACCAAGACGAACAGCTCTGGGCCGTCCGCCAGGTCATCGGGGCGCTCGAAAGGCAGGGACCCAGCTAGCCGGCAACGGCGAGGCCCGCGCTGTAAGATTTGTCGGACGATCCTACTGCTGGCATACAGTTGTAGAAGTTGTCGGACGATCTCACCGCTGCCACCATTTGTAAGGGTTGAAGGTCGTAGGGACGAACTTGGGAGAAACTAGGCGAACAGGGTTTATTTGCAGTATTTACATTTTAAACAAGAGATACATCGACAGTCTAGCGTGGCTCCCAAATGTAGCACGCAAGACGAGCATACAGCAAACGAGTACTATGCCGAGTACATTGACGAGCACGATCACGAGCACTATGACGAGTACATTGACGAGCACGATCACGAGCACGCACTAGCAGCTGAGAACAGCCGCTTATAAACACTCCATTGGTCCCTAGTTCCCTAGGTGAGAGAACCGTTCGACCAGTCATCGAAGTTGACCCGCCGGTTGTCCATTATCTTGAGTCTTGAAAGGCGCGTCGGTTCCCCGAGCTGACCCCCGCAGCGCGGCTGTCGGTTGCCCATTGTCTTGCGCCTCGAAATTTCAGAGCTGCCTTTCTCCTGTAGTCGCCACGAGTGTCAGCAGACTGTGACGAATCCTGGGGCCCCCGTACCGCAAAGCCCGATTTTGTCAGGGAAAGCTCTTCTTGCTGCAGAGACCATGACGACCCGGCAAATCAACCAACAATACGTTGGGCGCCAAACGTGGCCCGCCCTGCTGTCGTCACCGATTCTCAGCACGAGGCACATGGTGGAGTAACGCTGTCGTCCTCGCTGGTTCTCCGAAGGGCGCCAGCACCGCGGGTCGATCGAAGCACGTGCAGCGGGCTGAAATAGCTTTGCAGAGCAGTACCCCTGCAGGCCGATCCTAACAGCGCTCAGTAACGGCGACTTCGTAGATAACGTAGGCCCTCGTCGGGGCGCGCGAGCGCCCAACGTCACGCACAAATAAAGTTGGCTCCAATCCAATCCAATCTTGACCTCGTGCTTTCTTTTGTCGTGTCGGTGTTTCTTGCGCTCGATCACGTTTCCACGCGTAAGCAACGAAGTTGATCACTGACTACTTATGTTTTGTTTGGTTCGTCCGCCATGCAGCACGTGGTTTAAATGAATTTCGCTAAAGTTATGAACACCGCTTGACGCTCATTCCGTTTTCCGCTTGTTTACCGTGTTTCCCTAGCTAGGCAGCCCGATTGCACGAGTGCATCGTGTTGTGTGTTAAAGCTACTGAAGCTTGCAATAACTGAAATTATTGGTTTTATGTGGCCCGGTAAATCCTCGCAGAGCTGTCGCGTACTTCATGATTTTGCATTTATTTTATGAGCGGCATCACGTATGTTGAACTGTGGCTAGTTGCTTCATGCACAAGTGCTGTCGGTTTTTTCTTTTTTTAAGTGCGAGGTTTACACCTTGCCTCGTTTGTAAAGGCGTAAATCACGCTGTGTCTTATCGGGATGATAGCATGCAAGTGCTTCTTTAACGACTTTATTCTCCGAATACATCTTAGATATTGTGGTTTCTTGGGATTTGCGTTAAGAAGACAGGTAGTTCATGGCGGGAATTGCTAATAGCTGCTGCATATGGTATTTCTGTTCAATTATCGCTGAAAAGTTCGCGTAATGTTTGGGAAGTTCTTACACTTCGGTGCTGTCTGAGCAGACTTACCACGCCGAGTGATTTGTTTGTTTCACAACGTAGTCTCTTTGGTCATGTGCATTTTGTACTCTACTGAATTAGTTTTTATTATGCGTACGCCTCACAGGACTAAGCCTGGCGGCGCATGTATAAACAGGCGCATGCTACTCGTTTCCAAAGAGCAGTAAACCGTTTCTTTGAAACAAGGAATTGACTTCTTTAAAAGTGCAGTATCTATAAGATAACCAAAGCAACGCGGGATCTAAAATCCAAAGGTCCCGACAGTTCCCTCAATTTATATTTAAACAAATCAGCACGCGATAAGCTGCAACATCACAATGGCGAGATTCTCTGACGCCCGTGAGCAGCTGCCTGGTTCGTTGGTTGTTGGCGCCACGTGGTACAGTTAGTATAGTCCCAAGGAACTGCCGACAAGTTGCGGGGTGGCCTTCGCAGTGCTCTGTGCTTCGGCAGGTTGGACAAAAAGAAACACAGAGTCATCATGTACGCCACACTGAGCGGTCTTCTGCGGATTTCCCCTGAATTCAGATAATATATAGGCGGAGCTCAGTGCAACCGCACTTCGAATAATACGGTTCAAATTGAATTCACCGCTGTCGGATCTGCGAAGTTGTAGTGGGGCTGAGTCACCCAGCGTCACAGAGCGTTTTATCTCTTCACATTCGACGTCACGCCCCCTGCCTTACATGCATCGCTTCCTGTCGTCAATAAACGCTGTACCCCGGGCTGTACCCCGCCCGTACCCCAGCCCGTACCCCAGCCCGTATCCCAGCCCGTACCCAGGGCTGCCGGCCCACTTACACAGACCGTTAGAATAAATTTGAATAAAGGAATTTTAGTGAGGATTTGCCGCACCTTCCAACAAGTTCTGACAACCGCACGAGTCACCTTTCCGGCATCTTTTTCCCGCTAATCACGTGACTTTAAGTGCACTTTGCGTTAGCCATCACAAGCTAATTGACCGCGACAAATAGCGCTGTTTAGCCATTTCGCGTGAATTTATGGAAGGGATGGAAAACTACCTCCACGAAAAATTGCGCGTTCAGGTACCTAATTGAAAATATTTACTAGTTAAAATTTTTATGATTTTCGTTAGGCCACATGTTGAAATTACGTAACAGAAACTGCGTAGTAAGGAACCTTTGTTTGGTTAGCAGAAATATTAAGACTAACGCCCCATTTCAGATACCCGTACTTGAAGAATCTAATAACTAATGCAGTGGCGTTTAACTTAGCACTTGCCTCAAACGCGTCCCTCTGTAGCAATTCGCCACCATCTTTACTTGGGCTTTGATGTACCTTTTAGCACATTTTGGGCCCGGATATCTCTGAAGTGTAGCTAGCCCTAAGATTTCTGCTAAGCATACATGACTCCAATATTAAACAGGTTTAATCTCGCAATTACAATACCTGCTCTGCACCGATCTATTTAAAGAGAGTTAATTAGTAAATGTAATTGATCACCGCCGTAAACATTGTCTTTGGTCGTGCAAATCACACCAGCCTTTCCAGGTAATCCAAGCCGAATCGCGCTATATGTTCCATCAGATGTGCTACATCATATCAGATCAGCTTGAACCAAGAAATGCTAAGATGTGTATGGGATTTCAGGCAACGAGCTAGGCAGAAGAAGAGCGTAACACAAAAGCATTTTAACACCTTGATATTTTGAAAAATTGATTTGCACTGTGACCTTATATTCTCTCGTAGCGTTCCCTGATTCTTTTCAGAAAAGGGCAGTTGTATTTCTTTTTCATTCATTTAGCTTTTAGTTAATGCGTTTCGCCAACCAAAACATTATTTTGCAGCATAACGTCATCTTCGCTTTTAGCAGACCGCACTCGTTATAAGAAAAAGAGTGGTTTACGTCGCTTGCTGCTGCGAACATAAGAGTGCGCCTTTCCAGTTTTACCCGTTGCAAAGCTCACATCACCCTTTTGCCGCTGTGGAGGTCAATCGGTGTCTGTTGCGACAGCCTGCGATGTCCTGTCGGGTTGTTTTGCTTCTTTGACATATGACCGTGTACCAATGCGCGAGCTAAGCCGGATGCGTTCCGTCTGTCGCCATGCAATTCGCAGAATTTAGAGGTTGCAACGGAAAAAACTGCCTCGTGGTTATGACAGCATAACGCCAGGTGATTGACAAAAAAATGTTCTGTCTGCGCGTTTTCGATTAGGCTCGCGGCATCGAATGAAAGTCCACCAACGCGTCTTCATCGTTGCATAGAAACGTAGGCTTCTCGCGCGTAACACAGTGGCATTTCGCTAGTGTAGAGGTTCGGGACCACAAGACGTCCTCGTTTGATATGCCAGAGTATAGGCCTCGAAATGCCGCACATGGCTTCATCGACATTATCGGGATCGTTACGGCAGGGCTAGCAAAGCTTGCTGTCGTAGTGTAGCAAATGAAGGCTGCAGTTGCGGCGACGTTGCTCATTGCAAAATGAAAGGGAGCAACGATGCCGCCCAACGACAGTGCTGCGCATCTATTTATTTATTTCATTTCATTTATTGTCACCTTGAAGGCCCGAAGGCATTACACAAGGAATGGGGGGGGAGGGGGGTCAATACAAACACGTGTATCTCGCATTTGCCTTCTGGTTGCGCTCCACGTGTTCCAGCCGTGAGCTATAGATGTATCGTGACGTCATGACGAACTCAGTGGGTACCGAAACTGGCCCCGAATTCACAAAAAAGGTTATGTCTCCAGAACTATTCGCAAGAACCAATGCCAGCCGATTGCAATGTTGGATATTTTAAAGCGTGCAGTGGCCGGCCAATGCCTCACGAACAAAAATACTTGTGAATTGGCCTCCTGATTGATAGAGATGAGTGCTATACAAAATTATTTACGGGGGCTTAACTCTCACGGATAATTTTCTTTTCTTCTTTCATTTAGATTGGTTTGACATGAAGAGGAAGTTTTAGCTCTGGTGCTCCTATATATATGCACGGGGAAAAGTAAATTGTTTTTCTCGACAACCACTGCTGCAAACTTGATGAGGTCTGTTGTATTTAAAGAAAAGGAAGTTAAGGTGTAGTGGCTGCTGGTAGCAAATTTTCGGTTTATGTCGTCAGTTCTTTAACTAAAATTGATAAAATGTGCAAATTCTCAGAAAGGAAACTATCACGTTTAGAAATCTGTTACTCAGGAATGATAAAGCATATCACGGTTCTGCAAATTGCGTCTAATATTGCGTCTAAAGCGGACAAAGTTAATATATAACACACGGCTCTAGAAAAAACGAGTAATATGTGAGTAGAGTTTTTGCAAACACCTTCGTAGCTATATAATGTAACAAATTGAAGTAAGATGTAATTTAACGTGCCAAGGTGTTTATCGACAGTGTACGCAACCAGCGAGAGTCGACCTTGGTGCAGCAGTCAGAACCCTACAAGCAGTCAGAACCAACCCCGTGCGTAAAACGCTGGTGAAGCTCCTGATTGACCGGCACTTCTTCATCGTATATAGTTTTCTCTACATGCGCCTGGCTAACTGGCGGTTCTTCTTCATACAGACGTAATAAATTTGTCCACTTTGGATGGTCTAATGATTGCTGTTTACTGAAATGTGAAAGCAGTTCCTGGTGCATAGCTACAGATATGTAAACTTAGTGCTTATATTTTTTTTTCAAACTTACGGACTGTTGAAAATTTCTTTTAGGCAATCCAGGCCCAAAATCAATATCCAGCTTTCAACAGTCACTAGAATTTATGTTTCTTTTTTCAGATATGCAACCGATTTCATTGAAATTGGTACAGGGGCTATCTCAGAAAAGCGTTGCCGCGTTTTACGTGTATTTGAATAGGCGGCATCGGACTTGGGCCCGGGCTGACACTTTCCCTTCACTTTAAAAGAGAAATATACGCTCTTTTATGAACGGTAATGCCTCACTGGCCGTCTGGCCGGCCCACAAGGCTTTCTCAGCGGTAAATGTGTCGCGTTGAGATCAGAATCCGAACTTTATTTTCCGACGACATGTTGGGAGTGCAAAAAATGTCCGGGCCGGCCTGCTTGAGTGTGCCGAGACATCCTTGAAGACATCGGGCAATACAGGTACTGCAAAATTAGTCTGTGGTATTAAACACTATTTAAGTAGCAATGGTCACTAAGGGTTACGGACTGGATTCCAAGGGAAGGGATGCGTAGCAGGGGGCGGCAGAAAGTTAGGTGGGCGGATGACATTAAGACGTTTGCAGGGACAACATGGCCACAATTAGTACATGACCGGGGTAGTTGGAGAAGTATGGGAGAGGCATTTGCCCTGCAGTGGGCGTGACTAGGCTGATGATGATGATGATGATGGCATTCAAAAAATAAGTGATGCTATAAATAATGTCCGCACTACGTTGACTGCCTAATAAATTGTACATTTCTTGTTGCCAAAAATCAAACAATGCATGATTACCAAGGAGATACTTTTGCTAAGTGTATGTATATATATATATATATATATATATATATATATATATATATATATATATATATATATATATATATATATATAAGTACTACATGCAACTTAGAACTAAGCTTATATAGAGTACTGCGCGCCTTGCAACAAGGTGTGCCCTGAATTGAGAAGCGCTCCATATTTTTCCAGATTCAGTCAACCGCTGTATATGTTCAGCTTACTGTATCAGTGCGCTGAGATCGCGAAGAAACCGTGCACTGAAATATGCAGCCGCATTGTTGAAGCCGCGCAAAAAAATGAAAGATGGTGTATACAGCTTCTCTTATTTGCCTATTAGCTGCAGCCTATACGGGCTCATTCTCTCCGACGTCTCCTCTCTCTCACCTATCGAATCCCCTGGACCCTGCCCCAGTACAGGGTAGCCAACCGGAGATAAATATCTGGTTAACCTGCTTGTCTTTCTTTGGCCTCTCTCTCTCTCTCTCTCTCTCTCTCTCTCTCCGACGTCGCACGCCACGTCGACACGAACCACCCACCATTCAAGGGCACCGTTTGCCAGCACTGCGTGCCTGGGTAAGAGGCAGCGCCTGTCTCAGAGCCAGTGTATTAACCGAATTTCGGCAATACAAACGAGCGCATCGAAACGAGTAAACTCAACGCGTCGTGCGGCGCGGTGGCTGTGGGAACGCTGGCTCTTTGTTATCCACCGAATACGCGACGCTCCTTTTTCCTGGAACTGTTCGCTGTCGACGGAGAGCGTTCGTACGTGGAGCCAAAAGAAATTCTCTCCGCGGCAACCTTTATAGTTATAGCGAGACGGGCATTGTGTGTGCTCGGCGTGTTCAATGGCGGCAGTTGACATTTCCAGCATCTCTTTCTCTCTCTCTCTCTTTCTTCTCTTCACAATCACGTTGAAGTGGCGTCGGCGTTGATTGCCATCTCTAACGCCACGAATATCCGGCGGCGCCGGTGCCCCAGCTGTGTATATAGTAAACGCCAAGCTTATTATATTCTTGTCTATTCTTTCCTTTCGCGTTCTTTGAAGACCGCGACACTTATGGCTAAGTCCATATAGTCGAGAAGGAGGAGAACAATGCAGTGCGCCTTATCGACCGCATTCCTCGTCAAATGTTCTTGCGCAACAATGGAAAGTTTCGGACATGTCCGCATACTATTTATTACTGCTTACAGAACACCGAAACACCCTAGTGACGTAAGCGCTGGCTGTAGAGCATGTGGCACCACCTTGAGACGATGATGCCAAGTAGAGCGTCTAGTGTCGTAATTGTAACGACCGTATTCTACGACCGTCGCAAAGGCGTCGGCTGGAACAAGTATTTGCGCAAGGTATATTTGTTGACTATTTATCTATTTGTTTGTTTCTTTATTCATAGCATCTTAAAGGCCCCTGTGTGCAGCATTAAGTAAGGAGGGCAAACAAAATGCGAAAAGATTGCACTTGGTGACAAACAATAATAACAGTAACAGAAAAAGAGCAGAATGCATAAAAATCGAGGTTACAGTAAGATATATGTATAGCGTTCTCGATACCCCGCACCGGTGCGCACCGACCATACTCGATCACCGGAAGCGCTCCCTGTTGGAGTGGTTTTCCGTTGCTCCGTCTCGCCCCGAGAAAATCGACGGTGCGCCGGGGTGCAATCCCAGCAAGCACTGCGGGACGCGCGCGCGCTCTGCCGACTGCAGAACCGTGGACGCTCTGGCCCGATAGCTGCGGTTGCAACGGAGTTGACGGAGTTAGCTAGTGGAGATGTCGGGTAATGAAAAAGGAAGCGCTGCTAGTTGCCGCAGTCGATGAGCTTTTTGTCACGTTCGTCTGACAGCGAAGATGACATGCTGATCGACCTCGTCCAAAAACAATGTGGTGAAGAGCGGCCGAAAGTGGACAGGATCGATGAACGGGTCGTCAGGATCGGGTCGTCAGGATCAATTATAAAATCCATTGGTGTTTGCTTGCAACCAGGTATGTCGGAGCACGCAGTTTGACAAGGTTCGAGCGCTTGCCGCGGATGCTCAGCACCTGCAGACAATAAAATGTGCGCGCGCACGTTTTGCGCGCCAGGGGCAAAGTAGCGCTGCATGCAAGCACCCTGCACGGTGTGCAGTTTTGTCCTCGACGTTGACCCTCCGCAGTGCGACACCACGGCGGTGCAAAGCGTACCATTCTGGTTTCGGGGCAACCCCGGGGCAAGGTGAAAGAGGACGCTCTTAGATATATGTATATACAGGATCACATCCATAAACAAATTTCTGAGGTAACAGACTTACATAGAGTTTTGAAAAAAAAACTTTTTTTCTAACTGTATTCTTTTATTTCTCCTTCGGCAAGTGCAATGGCGAAACGTCGAACCTTCCTGATGCGTTGTGGCTGAAGAAAGCTTCACATGATGGCGCTGTCAGCGGTACTGCTGCCGTCGACGTCTACCGCTATTCCGCAAACTGTAATGCCTTTTTAGAGAAATTAAAGCTCTCTAATGACTATATTGATGGCGACAGCTTTGTGGCAGCGGCTATGCATAACATAGACACACATTGCAATAGTAGTGGTACTAGTAAACTTTAACGGTAATGGCTGGCTTGTGGTCTAGGTGGAGTTGAGGGGGAAAAAATCTCCCAGGTGAATGATGGGTGAGGTCATATATGGGGTAGGATGCCGGCATCGTGCACGCGTGTAACTCAGAATGGCCTTTTACGAAGAGTGGGCATCGCAATAGTTATCTGTCCACTACTTGAGCACAGCTTCACAAGATGGCGCGACCAGTGCCACTGCTCGCAGTTACGTCTTAGGTATGTTCATCAAATTGCAGCGGACATAAAGACAGGCTGAAGACTAAGGGTTCAAAACTGTCACGTACGGCTGTGCGCCACCATCATCATCAGCAGCAGCCTGGTTACGCCCACTGCAGGGCAACGGCCTCTCCCATACTTCTCCAACAACCCCGGTCATGTACTAATTGTGGCCATGTCGTCGCTGCAGACTTCTTAATCTCATCCGCCCACCTAACTCTCTGCCGCCCCCTGCTACGCTTCCCTTCCCTTGGAATCCAGTCCGTAACTCTTAATGACCATAGGTTATCTTCCCTCCTCATTACATGTCCTGCCCATGCCCCCATTTATTTTTCTTGATTTCAACTAAGATGTCATTAACTCGTGTTTGTTCCCTCACCCAATTTGCTCTTTTCTTATCCCTTAACGTTACACCCACCATTCTTCTTTCCATGGCTCGTTGCGTCGTCCTCAATTTGAGTAGAACCCTTTTCGTAAGCCTCCAGGTTCCTGCCCCGTAGGTGAGTACTGGTAAGACACAGCTATTATACACTTTTCTCTTGAGGGATAATGGCAACCTGCTGTTCATTATCTGAGAATGCCTGCCAAACGCACCCCAGCCCATTCTTATTCTTCTGATTATTTCCGTCTCATGATCCGGATATCCGCCGTTACTACCTGCCCTAAGTAGATGTATTCCCTTACCATTTCCAGTGCCTCGCTACTTATTGTAAATTGCTGTTCTCTTCCGAGACTGTTAAACATTACTTTAGTTTTCTGCAGATTAATTTTTAGACCCACTCTTCTGCGTTGCCTCTCCAGGTCAGTGAGCATGCATTGCAATTGGTCCCCTGAGTTACTAAGCAAGGAAATATCATCAGCGAATCGCAAGTTACTAAGGTATTCTCCATTAATATTTATCCCCAATTCTTCCCAATCCAGGTCTCTGAATACCTCCTGTAAACACGCTGTGAATGGCATTGGAGAGATCGTATCTCCCTGCCTGACGCCTTTCTTTATTGGGATTTTGTTGCTTTGCTTATGGAGGACTCTGGTGGCTGTGGAGCCGCTATAGATATCTTTCAGTATTTTTGCATACGGCTCGTCTACACCCTGATTCCGTAATGCCTCCATGACTGCTGAGGTTTCGACAGAATCAAACGCTTTCTCGTAATCAATGAAAGCTATATATAAGGGTTGGTTATATTCCGCACATTTCTCTATCACCTGATTGATAGTGTGAATATGATCTATTGTAGAGTAGCCTTTACGGAATCCTGCCTGGTCCTTCGGTTGACAGAAGTCTAAGGTGTTCCTGATTCTATTTGCGATTACCTTAGTAAATAGTTTGTAGGCAACTGACAGTAAGCTGATCGGTCTATAATTTTTCAAGTCCTTGGCGTCCCCTTTCTTATGGATTAGGAATATGTTAGCGTTCTTCCAAGATTCCGGTACGCTCGAGGTCATGAGGCATTGCGTATACAGTGTGGCCAGTTTCTCTAGAACATTCTGCCCACCATCCTTCAACAAATCTGCTGTTACCTGATCCTCCCCAGCTGCCTTCGCCACCGTTCTGTTATAATGCAGGGAGGAAGCCGCAAACCGCTGCCCTGCTGGCAACATCTTGTGTTATTGTGTTCAACCAAAGCCCATGTGCCCCTGATTGCATTTTATGGCTATATACTCTTATTGAACACACGTGAAACATTTGAAAACGATAGCTGTGCGAGCCCTAAGCCAGCGTGCCTTCCAATGCCTTATACCTCAGAAAGATGCTGCAAATGCAGGATGTCGACATTGCAGTGAAAGAAGCATGACATACCTGAAGTTGAAGAACAACAGCGTTCGCAATTTGAAGGTGAACTAGTTATTTTACCAAGCGACCACCGCCACTCGCTACCACAAGCAGTTGATTTGCATGCGCTGAAGTGATTGCTCAATAAATAAAAGCATATTACCCGTCTCTGTAGCATTTGTTCACTTTATCGCTGCCCTTTCTAACTCTGAAACTTATAATTCAGTTCAATTGAGCTCAATTCAATTTTAATCATCTTTGTAATACGCCATACAAATATCCGTTATCTGTTTGGACCTATAGGCAAAGGCAAGTGGCGGATTCAGTACAAAAATACATTTCGAACTATAAACGCATACTACAAAAAGAAAGCAAATCGATCTTATTCAATCGCAAATCGAACGAGGAGCAGAGACGTACAAACGTCAACGGGAGTGCAATGTAATTCAGATGATATGCTTTGCTCAGTAGCGCCTCCCGCTGCAACATAGTCTTGCTCAGCGTCTCGTTCGGAAACATTGTCGTCATGCTCTCCGTGACCACCTGCAACCGCATTCTGGTTAACATGGTTTGCGTCTGTACGCAGCGCGCAATAATTGTTCCTGCTTCATTATATACCGTTATATACGAACTCATCATGCGAAGAAGCATGCAAAAGAAGTAATCTGTGCAAGGAGAGAAACGACAAAACCTCAATGTTCGTGCAGTCGTTAAAACTGCAATATACCGTCATTACAGATTGTCGGTCACGTTCTTCACTGGTTTGCTGCTATACATGCGGAGCAGGATTTCACACGACAGCTCGTTAGCGCAGACTAATAGCCATAACTATCATAAAGGAAGCGTTGAAAGCGCACGGAGAAGTAATGTCAACCGATCTCGGGCCACAGATTGCGCCCAGCAGCAAACTTTGTCTTGCGTAGACGAAGCTCGTAATAAGGGCACAATTTCTGGGCCGAAATCAGCCGACATTACTTTCTTCGCGACGCTGTCTCCTCCTCTCGAAGAACGTAAGAAATGTGTGCATTGTGCAGAATGGAAACAAGTTTCAGACAAACACAGTTTGTTTCAGCGCAAGTTTACTAACACTAGAGCACTCCTACATTCCCGGCCATGGCGGCCGCATTTCGATGGGGGCGAAATGCGAAAACACCCGCGCACTTAGACTTAGGTGCACGTTAAAGAACCCCACGTGGTCCAAATTTCCGGAGTCCCCCACTACGACATGCCTCATAATCAGATCGTGGTTTTGGCGCGTGAAATCCTACAATTTAACTGAAGGACTCCTGCAGAAGAAGATAAAGATAAAGCTATAGGTAGTAATATAGATAGCAACATCCTTGCGGGATAATCTAAACGACATCTTCCTGCACACGCTTCTTACCACTCTGTCCTCGAAAGACATTCAATGTCGAAGTCTGGATAGCGTGAAGGACGATACACCAAAACGAAGAACCGCGTACCTTCAACTAACTTTTATTGGTTGCGGCACGTGGAATATAAATGCACTTACTGAGGCTAAGAAAATTCCGACATCATTACAAGTGAATCTATATCAACTGCCACCCCTAAAACAGCGAGAGAGCCCTGGAAAAGCAAATATCGTAGCAAAGACATAACAAGAATCAATCAGTCAATCAACTAATAATAATCAATCAATCAATAATTTATTTACCATGCTCAGGAATAACCCTAATATCTGAGTGCTGGCGCAAACATGCATTAAAGAGCAAGATATATATATATATATATATATATATATATATAGAAGAGATAAGAAAGGCAAAACCAAAACAAAAACAAGAAAAGAAACACTGCAGGGGAATATAAATAAAAAACACACAATTAAGAAACATAACATTTGTGAGAAGACGAGTGTACTACAACAAAGCGCGATGTAAATACGAAAGAAAAAGGTGGAAGAAGGCAATTGAACAATGCATGAAACTATGACACAACTAGGCAAACTTCGGAAAAAAACGCTGACAGCGAGTTATTGAAAAATATCAAGATCGTGAAAGTAAGTGTTATAAGGACTCTGTGTTCTGTGGACGGTTGACCGCTGGTGATAACAGGGAGGAACATGGAAAGGTACTACGTTCTCTGTTGATCTTGCGCTGAATACGAGTCATGGTGCAACTGAAGAGTTCGGGGCAGATATTCGGAATTCTTCATTCCTTCTGTATGCCAATGGCAGCAAAATTTCAAAGGAAATTGATACTGTTGATGACTGTCGCATCCTGCAGTTCGACCTGTTTTCTTTTTCTAATTCCAATGCGCAAATTCCAATGGTGCAGAGATCCTGAACCTGAACCTGAACCTGAACTTGAATGCTGCTATGACTTAAGTAAAGCATTTCACGCGAAAAACAGCAAGCACGTCTTTTTTTCTTATTCTGTAGACTCTGTACCATTGCTAAGGTCTGTGAGAACAATGACCTCGGTGTGCTTTTTGATACACCCTTACACTTTTCAGCGTTGCAATGCGAGATATGCGCTCTCTTGGCTCTGTTGAAGACTATCGAGAGAATTCAATTATCCTACACCGTTAAGCTGTACACAACTATCTGGTGGTGGTGATAAACTTTATTGAAAGGGGGGAGGGGGCCCAGGGATCGGGCTCAAGTAAGGCCCTGGGCCTGCTTGGCCTTCTCCGCCAAGTCCACCAGTACAAGCTCTCGCTCGACATCCCCGGTGGTCCAGTCAGTCTCGCTGCTGACCGGGGGATGAGAAAACGGGAGCGAGGTGCATTCCCACATTATGTGTGTCAGTGTCCCTGTTTGTGAACAGAGCCTACATAGATCGCTTTCCTTGCCCGCTGTGATTTTGTTAGTGTAATTTGGGTGTGGGTATGTGCTTGTTTGGAGTCGCCCAACGCGACCGCTTGCGTTCTGTCTTCCTCAACTGGACTACGTGGCGGTCGTTTGGAATGGCATTTCCAGATACAGCATTATAGATCGGGTCCAGAAAAAGATGCTATGCATACATCATCACCACTTTGCTAACACGGACACTGGACCTTGTTCTGGCACCGTTGGATCATTGTCATTGCCCTTACTTCGCTGCCGACGTAATCGCGCTGACATTCTTTTTCTTTTGAAAGTCCTTCACAGTGTCCGCACCTGCCCCGAAATCCTCAGTTCCGCGCAAGATCACCAGAGAACGCAGAGCTTTCGATGTTGCTGCCTGTCATCGCCGACACTCAACGTTCGCAGGATACATATATCTTAAAAACGCTTACCTTCATGATCTTGATATTTTCCATAACTCGTTGTCATTGTTCTTTTCTGAGCTTTGTGCTGTTGTGTCACAGTTTCACACATTGTTCAACAACGCTTCTCCTCCATTTTTCTTTTGTATTCACCTTGTGCCTTGTTATATCTACACTCTTCTTTTGAAGATTATTTTTCTATTCATTTTTTTGCTTATATTCGTGTGCCGTTTTTGTTTCTAATCTATGCGTGCGCCAACATTTTGACCTCGTGATTGTTCCTGGACACGGTAAATAAATGATTGATTGATCGATTGATATTACTATTATTGTTGTTGTTGTTGAGGGTACGATTGCGGTAGCAAGGCTGTAGGCGTCGAAATAAAGCTATAAATTCCCAGTGTTGGCAACAGACATACGCGTGCTCTGTGTGACGAGTCAATACAGTACTATTTTGCAACTTACAACTTAACAAGACGTGCGTTGTCGCGTTAATGGCCAATAGGGGCAAAAAAAAAAAATCAAGCGCGCAGCAGACACCCGCCGCACAGCAGAGCCTCTGGAGGTTGCTCGTCCTAAAGCTTGGAGCTTTGCTATGTATTCGCGCACCAATTTGGTCACCTGGTCACTTGGTCACTTTGGTCAGGCACGGGGCTGAGGTACGGGTGTGGGAACGGAGCTGGCGGCTAGAAACCACGTGATGTGCGACGTTATCGAGAGCAGTACAGTGCAGAGGCACGAGTGTAGGTACAGAGCCGGTGCGAGAAACCACGTGGTATGTGACGTCGTCGAGAGCGGCGTGGGGCAAGTGTCCCCGATGTGGGGACGGAAGTGGGCGCGAGAAACCACGTGGCGTGTAAAGTGAATCGAGAGCGGCGCTATGCAGAGGCATGGGTGAGGGTGGTGGAACCAGGTGGAACTGGTGTGAGATACCACGTGATGTGTGTCGTGCCCGAAGAGTGGCACGGGACAGAGGTTCAGTTGATAAGCAAGTCAAACAATTAGCTGTCTTGTCGTGTGTATGCATACCTCATTAACTCAAACAGGCTAGGCTACCATTTGTCACTGCTCCGTGTCAAAGGGGATGCCAATAAATCATCGCAATCATATCGCTTGAGAATACGTGGGTGAGAATCGTCGACGTACTGGTGTCTATCGGCATCGGATCGAAGCGGGCCGACAAGTCACGTGTGATTGTGCTCAGGTCTGACGATGCTTAGCGCAGTATAATTGACTCGATGTTGGAGAGCATTTTTTTTTCGCTATAATTCATCGCTGTCAGGCCTCAAGTTCAGACGCCATTGCCGGTGAGAAAGACAGCGGCCTCGCATTGTGAAGCTACGGATGAGCTCACGGCACACGACGGGAAAGTCAAGCCGATCGCCAACCATGTGCTCCGCCAGGAGCACACCGGGATACGTGGAGTCTACGTACTCACCGGCGCCATCGCCGCGCCGTTAACGCAGCTGTGGAACGAGACACAAGCTCTTCGGGTGACGATCGAGCCTCGGTAGAGAAAAGATCGCTCGCATCTGTCACTCGCTCTCTGTCAGCATTCGACCAGGAACGCGAAAAAGAAAACAAATTTTTCAGCATTGCAGCAGTTAAGAGAGCGACACACTACTAGCACAAAGTTTAAAACAAGGCACGTTTTCAAACTCGTTCATCGTCCAGACTGCTCCTCCTTACGTCGCAGTCAGGGCCTTGTGACCGAGAGGTTACCGTATAGTTGGTGATGTTTTTCGTCACCCGTAGTAGTCCTAAGGCAAAAGCGATGACCGCGGTGTTCACGTCGCGTTAGCCTTGCAGAATGGCTGGTGCCATTTTCCTCGTTACCGTGACTCCTATAAGCATGTACACCATACAATATTCATTTCATCTCGAACAAACTACCGCACTAGCAAGCTTTGTCACGTGGCCGACTAGAATGTCACTTTCAAGAAGCGAAAGAAGGAGACAAGCGTCACCTCGCGTCTTGCAACGCGAGGTCCATTACTAAGCAAGGTGCCTGTTGCATTGTCTGCGGTCAGTATCTTAAGAATCTGCCCTCAGCGAGACGTCATTCTCTATTGCCAATGCGTGTATTGGATCGCTGCACAGCGGCGGTGTCGTCTCTCGAAATCATTAGTGCAGTAAGCTAGCATGCGAGAGTCTACAGGCCTGTTGTGCGACACCGGCGGTTTAATGGGTGCTTCATATCCACCGAACCATGGCCACGAGTTGCGCTGACTAACAACTCCAGGGCTAAATTGTAAACACGTGCATGTAAATACAAAAGAAGTGGAGAGAGTGACAGTTTTCGCATCTGGTCAATGGGTAGGACATGACACGCATCGTGTGATGGTTGCGGGTGTCACTAGTGTCAAAAGTGTTTCTTGTTTTTGCTGTCAGCATTTTTGGGGCGCCTCTCAAGACCTCATTAAAATTCTCTCTCTCTCTCTCTCTCTCTCTCTCTGTCTGTCTGTCTGTCTGTCTGTCTGTCTGTCTGTCTGTCTGTCTGTCTGTTACACCAGTTTGCGGTATGTCTCTATATATCCATTTATCTGTGTCCGCGCATAATCTCCCGCCAACTAGGGTCTCTAGGAAGTCCATACTATTGAAATGTTCCGTATGCCATTCCAATAACTCCGTATGTTTCCGTATAATTCTTACCGAACCTATATAGATTCCGTATAAATTCCGTAAAGTTTGTATAAGGAACGTATGGAAAACATAGGAAATATGCGAATGCATATACAAAACGTTTCAAGAGTTCGAATGGGTAGAGCCACAGGATACTCTGTTTGGGGAGCCGGGTTAAAAACCAACCATCGGGCCAACCTGGGTCCCTGGGTATATGCCGCTGGGTGTGAGCCTATTTACAGTGGACCTCTTTCACGTCAGCTTGAGTGACTGGGTACGTTACTCTGGGTAGGAGGTGATCTTATGTGAGTTTCTCTGTCGCCGGCTTGGGTAACTGGGTGTGTGTCACTCTTCCATTACCCTCCTTCGGGAATACTTGACGTACTGGGTATGTGCCGCTGTTTTTATACCATTGGGAATGTACCATCGCCCATAATAACCATCATATAAAGCATATTGCTAAGAATCAACCACGAACCATAAGATAGATGGCTAATATCATTAAAGTCGCTAATTATCGCTAGAAAATGGGTGCACCGCTATATTTTTTAATATCCCATTTTCTTTCTTATGAATGTGAAGTTTATCGTAAATTTAAAAACAATCTTTAATTTATTCTAAAAGAACGATTTCCTTGTCTTCATTTTATATCAGCTTTTCATTGCGACTTCTAGAAATCAAATCCTTCCCATGGCTCCAATTCTCACTCATTCTATCTGTAAGTATAGGTCATCCTCTCTAGAACGCGTAACGTCGCTCACGGCATCATAAACATTCGTGCGGAATGTCTCTTGAACTGCAATAGCCAGGCTAGCATACATGGAGACCCAGTATTCAAATATGGTGTTGAAGTAGGTTTACTCCTTCCCTGGTCAGTCCCTCGGAGACGCTGGCATTTATGATTGAGAAAAGTCGGCGGGAGTAGCAACGCTCGAGGTATAGTGCCAAAATTTAATTCATCAAAGCCCATGACTCGGCAGCTAAAACCAAAACCGCCCCCTTCTTTTTGGCCCGCATCTGCGATAAGATACGATAACTATTTGGGCAACTAGGCACTGAATATGGAAGGTGGAGGCCCGGGAAACCAAAGCTAGCGTAAGCGGTGACAAAATACTATCGCGGATTATGAACACCCGGTGTGGAAAAAGGATCGGTGAACACCATGTTATTCTTTTTTTTTTTCGAGTAGCCTCCCTTTCGGTCAAAAGTCTGCCTTGGGAAAACATCCGATTTCACTACCCACGGAATATCATCCAAACCCTTCCAAAAATTTCGCCCACGTCACTTTCATGCCGCTCTTCGTGTTCTTGTTGATCTTGTTCTTCGGGAATCGCACATCTGCTGGTTTGCTTGTTTCCTTAGTGTGCCTTCGTTCCTTGGGGCGTTAAAACCAGTTTGCGGTGTAATCGTTGCGGTGTAATCGTTGCTTCTGTTGTGACCATCGTTCTTAGCTCAATTATGATGTCAGCGTAGGGTAGCTAGATCCACCTGCAGACACGAACTTCCCCTTAAGTATATTTCATTTTAAAAAAGACAGTTTTCAACGATCTTCGGTGACACTTATTTGTTTTTTCTTGTTTGTTCGCGAAATAGATGGTTTCCCAGCACCATGTCCAAACCGAAAAACGTTTGTGAGGCATTTCGGGCATTTGTGGTTCGTATAGTGGTCAGGTATTGGTGGACGTGGGCAATGCGAGGGAGGTGCTTTTGATGAATAATGTGCCTTCACAAATAGTTTTTCTTTAATGTATCGCACGAATGTTGCACAAGTTCGCTGCGCCTCTCACTTACGCGTACAGGCTCAGCAATGAAAATTGAGAAGCACGATGAGATTTCCAAGAATGAAGGCCATGCCGACATAAGAGAGAAGACAATAAATCAATCACTGCCCGATAATAGACAAGAAACGTCACTTGGGTTTTGTGCGTGACACATCAGTATTTCATTTCTGGTTGCCGTGTACATTAAAAATAATCGCGATTATTCTGACGTACCTCCTAAAGACTGTTGCGATTGCCTTTAAATTAATGTATGCACGAATCAGCTTTGCACACTGCATGCACTGCGCATGCTGCACCTAGCTTAGTGCATGTGAAAGCGCTATCAAGACTCATGTCCTCCCTCTCTCTCTTTCTTTCACTTCCCCCTCCCCCTCCCAACGTGTAGGTTAGTAAACTGGACTAAGTCTGCTTAACGTCTTTGCCTTTCCTAACCTCCTCTCTCTCACTCTTTCTCTCTCTATCGCATCGTAGTTTTCCTGCTTAAGGAAAAAGATGAGAATCATTTTTTTTGTGTGTGACTTTGGCTGTTCTTGTTGAACATGCAGTATGACATCCTCGCTTAATCTTAGAAGTACGGTCCTTTCTGGATACATAATTAAGGTTAAAACAATAAAGTTTAAACGCTTCCCTGTTTCCGTTAGCCACACTTGACTTCGAAAAAAAAAACATTTGTTGTTGTTACACTAGAGTCGTAGTCGTCATAACGCTTTCTAAAAGTATGATTGCAAATTGGCTGACACCTACCTCATGAATAAGGCACACTCTGAGTGCCGTTACATTTCAGGTCGAAATCTCAACTGTTAAAGGGGCCCTGAACCACTTTTTCTCAAAGTAGAGAAAGACATTTGAAGTGAAGACAGGCTATTTCAGAACCACTTTGCCGCAAAAAGTACTTCAATGCGTTCAGCAGAAGTGCAGTTATCGGCAATCAAACAAGGCTTCCGCTGCGCTCCCCTTCCTCCTCCAATGCCTTGCACTGCGAAGGCTACGGAGGAGACGTCACCGTGGCGCGCAGTTCACATTTCCGATTTGGTGTCTATGCCGCGCTAAACGTAAGATAAACGAGGCTGTCCTCACAGAGCCGCAGTGCGCTTAGCCAGAGAGCGAGGATCACGGGGTTTTTGAAACGAGAGCGTTTGAGAGAAAGGTGACTTCGTTCTCCGCTTGCGAACTCCACGGACCGCGTACGACAGCAGGACTTGGTTGAGATGTTCACAACAGCGTATGCTACCCGCAGACTATATTTCACCAAGCCCGAGGGGTGGCTCAGGGCCCTTTAAAGAAAACGTTCGTTCCTCGCGACTCGAACTTTGACCCAATGCCATGTTCCACAATGGCAAGGACTCCGCAAGCTATAGGCATTTACTATTTCGTTGACAGGAGGTTATATTGTATTCCTGCGCCTTACGGATCTCCTTCTTCCTCTGTTGCTGCTACTTCTTCTTTTTTTCTCTTCTTTTTTTCAGGCACACAAAGATGTCTGGTTTTGCAAGAAAGATGCTTTTCTTTTTCTTACGAATTCCCTGTTCCGGGGCTCTTCGATGGTACATGTGAACATTTAGTGAAATGTGCTACTCACTATATATATATTTCGGATTATCAACACCATCATAAGTAGCAGAAGCAGTCTGTGTATGCCCATTGCAGGACGAAGGCCTCTCCCAAATATATTCGGTTACCCTCTGTCCTGTATCAGTTTAGAGGTTTAGAGTATGGATACCGCCCATATGTGTTCGTTAAATTACGCAAACTTCTCAATAATACGGGCCAACGTTCTCGTTACGTAGACTTTTACGTAGTATAACTTTTGTGAATACCAGCACCGACTGATTGACAGGAACATGTATTATTGCAGAATGAAACTCTCAAGTGAACAGCGTACTACGTGCCTGAAAACGCAGCCATGAGTCTTCTGTGATGCGTCCCTTCACAATGTATCGAACCATTCTTTTAAAATTGAGCCATCTTTTGACATTGACATGCCGGAGGCTTCGAAAATATCAGCCATGCCTTCACCGCATCAGGCTTAGCGTGGCCTGCACGGACTGCTTTAAATTAATGCAAACCTCCATTGTCAGACTTGCCACTGTGTTCCGTGTGTAATCTTCCCGACTGCAAGATGTTTCAAGTGACTGCTGTCGTGAGTCGTTGCGAAGACAATCGCTGAAAACCGTGTCGTATGTGTACCGTGACTCGAAGCTGTGGCACATTCTCTGCTTGTGAAGAAGCATTGCGCGGCTTTGCGCGCATCGAAAGCGCATCTGATATTCGTGAAAGCTACAGGTCTGGTGCGTGTCCGTGGACATATGGTGCCACCTGTGTCTGTTGTTTTTTTTTATCAGTCAGTACGTCACATTCCTCACCGAGCAGCTGCAGTAGCGTGCCATGTACGGCAGACGAGCAAACATTTCCAGCATTGCATTTAGGTAATCTATCTATCTATCTATCTATCTATCTATCTATCTATCTATCTATCTATCTATCTATCTATCTATCTATCTATCTATCTATCTATCTATCTATCTATCTATCTATCTATCTATCTATCTATCTGTGTGTCCGTCTGTCTGTCCGTCTGTGCGCCTATCAATCCATCTGGATGCCTATCTCTCATCTGGATGCCTATCTCTCAAAATAAAGCCAGGTCGAAAACACCGCCCGAAATGGAGTTTTGCCACTCTGTACTGACTTCACACGTGATCCGAAGGGCTGTATAACCTTAGAAAGTTCTCTCAACCCTAAATGCCCAGACAACTCCGCTGTGAACAAAACCAAACAACTAGACTTACCTTTTCACGGCGAAACAGGAGGTGCCGGAAGCCTCAGCACAGCGCTTTCCAGGACGGGCCACGAAACGTCGTCGGCCCTCGCGTTATCGAGTCGAAACCCAGCGTTGATCGCGCCAGTTCCGCGTGTACACGGCACACCAGGATTTCAATTAATCCCGAAAGAGACGAGGCACTCTCCCCACTCGCAAGCCGTGCGGTGGAACACCTGACTACCGATACATGTGCAAAACCGGCGCGCTGGTTGTCAGGCGCGGTATTGCACTGTCTGCTTGCCGAGCCTCGGCACCCCGAAAGAGCACGTCTGGTATCTCTATATTTTATGCCATCGCGACCTTTTCGCTTTATTCGTCTTTCTCTTGTTCTTTTTTTATTATTATTTCTTCGCTGCTACACATATCATGTGACGAGGGCACAGACAGGCCCTGGCAATGCACGGTCTATTGCAACGGGAAACAGGTGCGCCTGGGGTCTTTTTACGCACATGCGATGGGGAGCCGGCCAGACGCGCGACGTCCGTGGGGCGAAATCATGAATGAAACGGCAATGAAGCAATGTAGTAGTGGCGTAGAAAGTCGGCACACTATGTAGTAGTCGTAGCCAATAGACTGTGTAGTACTTAATAGTAGCAGTAGTAGTAGTAGTAGTAGTATAGTAGCCTCAGTGGCGTAGCCAAAAATTTATTTCGGGGGGGGGGGGGGGGGTCTCCGCCGACAACTGCACTCCTCCCCCCTCCTTCACCTCTCTCTCACCTGCGAGGAAAGAAGTTAAGCACAATTAAGACTGCTTACGTGTGGTAATGCGAAAGCATTATAATCGCTTAGGTGAAATGTTTTCGATTGACGTTTTCCACACGCATTGAAGTTCTTTGTGCTGAATCGGTGTTTGCGTTTGCGCATACGTTGGCCACAGGCTGGAAACATTTGGACCATTTTGCTGCAGTACGATTAATTTTATTTTATGCCTAATGGTAGCTCTGTCGTGACTATGTCGTCTTTTTTTGTGTTCCCTTGCTTCGTCTTCTTAGGCGTGCTTCTGTGGGCGACCGCATTTCACAGACGCTTCGAAGTGCATCGCAGTAGACACAGCACACCGATGAAATACGAAGAGCAAGTGACACCCATGAGGCAGCGACGTGACATGTGCAATGACACACGCACTAGGCACAACTTCAGTCAACGTTAACCAAGGAGACACTGTGGCACCGGGGAAGCGCACTCCTCTAGCATCCCGGAGGCTCGGGTTCTATTCCCACCCAGGCCGAAGTTCCCCTTACTTTATTTTTGAAGGCACTAATTTACTTTGTTTACAGAAACCTGCCTGCCAAATCTGACGTCAATGCGAGCATTTTTTGACGAGTTTTGACGTGTTTGACGCCGCGCGAGGCAAAATCCATGCAACGCGCGGCAAACGCGCGAATGGGTGCGAGACCCATTTTTTCGGGGCAGCCGCAAAACGAGCACCAATAAGAAGCGAGGCGCGCTGTTGTGGCGCCGCCTGTTGCATAAGCAAAGAAGCACAATCTATGGGCTCTGAGATCGAACAGTGACACGCATGCCGTAAAATCTGAGAGGCCATTTCCAGTCAAGGGGGCTGTTTTTGTTAACGGGACACTAAAGGTTAATATTGTCAACGTGGACTGTTGTAATACTATCCCAGAAACCTCTAAACACTTGTTTCATGCGAAGAAGAGACTTATCTTAAGAGAAAATGCGTTCTGAAGCGTCCGCGTACCTCTAGCGCAGTTCAAATCGCCCGCCCTCCGATCGAGGAGTGGGGACGTCATGGTCTCATAGTGACGTTGCGCCGTCGATGAGTAAAACGGCGCCCGCAGACGGCGCTACGGCTTTTCTGCGCAAAACGCAAACGCGCGGCCAGAAACGGAGCCAAGACAGAGCCGACAGCAGTGTGAAAGCGGAACTATGGTGGCTAGCGGAAGGGAAAGCACGCGACGATAAGTTGGTTCTTTATTTTATGACGCCAACTTTGACGCTCGTTGCAATGGACGAACCTGACAACGACACATTGGCTCGCGATGCTGGGCTCGATTTCAGTGATTTAAGCACTGATACGGCGGCAACTGCATGTCATGGCTGTACGTATTCGCACATTTGTAGCTTTTCCTTCGTGATAACCAAATGCCGCACTCACCTCCCAGTCTTCGACCTGCAGTTCTTGCACTTCGGAGTATGCAGGCAAGACCGACGGAACAGCGCTACGGGAAAGCATTGCTTTGAAAGGCACTCCACACGACTTCATTAAGTCGGCGTTTAACTCGTAATCATCTGGACGAACGTGCAGCGAGCGCACTATGATTTTTCGGCTCTTTGCCAACGCGCTGTAGCAGAGGTACGGCACTTAACCACTTCGAACGGAGAGGTTCACTCGTTGGCACACAGTGATAAGAAACATTGGATTCACCGCTGCAACTGCCCTTGGCCAAGTTCCGCGGACCGTTGACATGACATCCCATGACACCACATGGACGTGTCATTCTCGCTGCTTGTTCCAAATGCAAGTTTTGCGAGCCAGCAGAACCAGCGCAGCACGACGCGATAACGAAACAACTGAAACTCCAAAGCGCGCGCGGCGCGGAGTCGAGCGAAAACGAAACCTTTCGACATCCAATACTAGCGAAGGGTAACGTCAAAATGTTATTTTTTCTTAGAATCGAACAGAAGTAGACAAGTAGCATATTCTTCCGTCTTATAACGTAATGAAATGTTCTTTTTAATACAAGTAGTTGAGTACTAGTGACATACATAAATTATGATAAGGAGTGCCTTCGTCATCGCACCGGAATGTCGCGGGGGGTCTCAAATCGTGTCATGCATTTACCTCAATTTCTCGGTTACTAAAGCTCTGTTCGCGATTACATTGACGCCTTAGACGTTCTAGAGCATTGCTTTATCACTTTAACTTAACTTCATAGTAAACTTTAGTGTCCCTTTAAGCCTCTTTTTCCCACACCGCCACCGAGACGTCGACCAAGTCTCCTCGCTATGGCGGCGTTTTTGGAAACCGTTCGCGGATATGCGTGCCTCTATGACAAATCGAACGTCGATTTTAAGGACAAGGAGCTGCGCGTCAACCGCTGGCACATTATTGCACAGCAGTTTGGCATGACAGGTGAGTAATTGGTGAACTTTTCTGAATGTTGCGGGAACATATGCGAGCATGTGTTTGTGCATACCATGCAGGCGAGCAGGCAGCGGGAAAATTTAAGAACTTGCGCGACCGCTGGCTCAAGATAGCCCTGGATGGAACACGAAATCGGCAGAACGGAGAGCGCGTTGTCACGAGAAGTATCGAATAGAACGAGACAACGCGGGACTCCACGCGCCGTTGCCGCTTGCCGCAAAACGCGACTGTGGACTTGCCCGCGCTTGCCGCGTGCGTTTTTGTCTTTAGTGTGGACGTACCTTTAATGGGGCACATAATGCTTTCGCATTAAAATGATCCACACTCTCCTTGCAAGGCCGTGACGTGTGGCGCTGGCTAACAACGTCCACGTTTAGTTGTAGTAGATAAACATAAATACCCAGAAAGAGGTATGATAAAACGGCGCCGCGGTAGCTCATTTGGTAAGAGCATCGCACGCGTATTGCGAAGACGTGGGATAGTGCCCTACATGCGGCCAGTTGTTTCTTCATACACTTTCATTTCCATTAATTTATCATTTCCTTAATTAAAGTAATAAGTAGTACATGTAATTTCTCCTATGCTGTCCTTTGTGTCTTTGTTTGCTTATGAAAAAAAAATTAACAAAAATCGGGCCATCGGTTCCCTCTTTACTCCCCCACCACTTCGGAGCGGCGAAGGAGGAGGAGGAGCACATCGAGGCACCTTGCAAGACATGCGACTGTAGCGCAAGCGCAAGCCCACTTTCAGCTCACTATTTTCGTCTTAGGAAACATCGTTTCGTATTAAGCGTGAACTGCTTTTAGCGCATGCTGTTGGCGACCTTCAAGCGACCTTGAGCCAAAAGCCAGAGCCATTATACGGGCAAGTTGCGCGAACAAAACGAGATCATCCGTGCAACCAGTTAGGACTTCAGAAAATGCGGTCTCTGGTCCCCACCCCTTTGTACAGCATTACATGCGTTAGTCACAGTCCAAACAAGTTGCAAAAAATATTGCTTCCGAGTTAATTCTTCCTAATGTTTGTTGACGATATCACTCAATCCGTAACTTCTAGTACGCTGAAGTTTTGTCATTTCCACCAGCGATTTTCAAAAAGCAGATACAGGGAACCGTACGCTTGATTGTCTATTAGCACTGAGACAGGGTTGCCTGTTCCAACGCCAGCTGTCCGCGAGTTCCGCGGCGCGAGTTTTACGCCGGTTCGAGAGATGGTGCCACACCGCGTGTAGAAGCCGGCAGCGTCCAGCGCGCCGCGGATGGCTGTTTGGCCGAGACCACAGCTGCAATTAAGGTCATTTCAAAACAGGTTCGTATGCTGTGGAGTGGTGGGTTGTGCCGCTGTGAACATGCACTACACCCATTTCAATATTGTGGTTGGTATGATCTCCAACCAATCTGCTTTGCCGGTAGCCATTTCATGCTTGCATATACTCTCGATTACGGGAGAGCCATCTTTTTTTATTGGTAGCAGTCTTAGCACGTCGATGGGGAGCACATGGATTTGTCCGATATTCGTGCTTGTGGATTCAGACACTCATGTGGCTTTATTATACGCTTTATCTGCCTCTTACCTCCATGATCTGCCTCATTATCCGAAATTCCAGAGTACTGTATGCTTTTCCAAGTGCAGAATACTCTGCGAACACACCTAATTGCAGCGATTTGGCCTGTCGAGGTGGCCGAATTGAAATGTGCGAAGTGCCGTATCGTGCTGACCAGAGCACGAGAATTTCACAAGGGCGTTCTATGCTGCTTGTCAATGCATGCATCTGTGGCATAATGCCTTCAAGATTGGGCCTCTATACTGCAGATCCTGCGTTGAAATCCTGCGGTAGGACACATTCAATGTTTACTCAGTTATTCATCACACAATACTTTGTTGAAAATGACGAGCTTACAAAGTCACGAAACTGTTTGAAGGATGAAGTTTAGGCAAGTCCATCTACTTCCCATAATTCATGCTGCCCCGACCAGCCCCATTGCAGCTCCCATAGACGCCAGTGCCAGAGCTCCCTTCAGTAAATAGTGCACGGAACTCTATGGATCTATATGCTACTGTGAACATCTCAGCCAAATTTTGCCGTCATGCGTGGCTGTGCGGAGCGTGGTATCCTTTCCCCGAAATGCTCTTTTCAATAGAACCTCACTCTTTCCTGAACATGTTGATACACGGAAGGAGGACCATGTCTTGCAATATCGTTACGTACGGTTACTACCCACCAGTCAAGCTCGTGCTGTACACAGTCAGTCCGCACCGCATAGCACAGCCCAACAGGAGGATGTGCACGCGAGCGCACTTTCTAGCCTTGCCGTACACAAAGCAATCGCTGCAGTTGATTGTAGCCATGGTCTGCTACCTACCATAGACGCCACAGTTTAAAGCTATCCTTTTTCCTGCAAAGCAAACATAAACATAATGCAGCCGCTCATGTTCCTCCAGTTTCCCTTTAGTCATGATCAACTACGAAATGTTATATATATTTTCTTGAAGTGCTAACAAATGTATTTCAAGCCATGCCCCCCCCCCCCCCCCCCCCCCCCAAAACACTAAGCAACATCGCAAACATTTTGGCACTTATTACTATAGACTATAGAGTACACACTCACCTGTTGGTCTAAATTCTGTTTACCTGTATGTGGGCTTTAGTTCAAAACACCTGCAACCCTTAAGACTCACAGTTTTATCAATTTGTTGTGCATATTGAATAGCTAGGTAAAGAGTACAGCTATAAGCAAGAAAAAAAGAGCAAACATATGTTTATTGACCAGCAACAAGGAAAGGGAAGTATAACAATCAAGTTAAGTAAAAGGACACGATAGCAGCAGTGCTTGCGAGTAACGTGACACAGCACCCGTGAAACAACTGTTATTGGCAGCAGATTAAGGCCTACGTGCACCATCTCCCAGGATGAAGTTGATCAGTGAAGGGTTCATGTAGCAGATGATCCTCAAAGTTTCGCGCTCTGCAAAGAAACAACAGATCTCAATCAGGAAAAGCTTCACGAACATATCTGTTAACACACTAGTATCTTTCTGTTGAAGGGAACAAATAACTCCAAGAAAAGTTGTACAAGGAGTCTCGCAGTCACCAGAATTGACGTGCACATCATACGAGTACCGAAAACAATTCCAGGAAATGAGACTCACGAGAGTGCCGAGATTAAGTGCCAAGAAAGTGATTCTGGTGGCAAATGTTGCAGATTTATATATACTACACACTGCAGCAGTTTCTTGCCATGCAATATCCGATAAATACCAAGGCTATATGGAAAGCTTTATATCGCACAACAATTCCTTGCGGAACTGCCAATGACTGTATTGGGCTTCAGAAATCATTTCTAAGCAATGCAGCAATGTATGCGACAAGAGGACAGCTGTCAGCTCTTATCGAGCGTCTTGTTGCAAGTGCATACGAAATAATGAGAATTAAAGTAAAGTGCATTCGTGGAAGTAAACACAAATGTGAATATCCTTCTGGCCTTTACAATGAGATACCACTGCAGCAGCACTGCAAATTATAGAAGTGCATTAAATTTATGCTTGTTCAACCTGCTGTGATGTGGCCACAATTGTAAGCACTGTGCAAACGCATTGTGCATGAAAAAAAAAATACAGGCAAACATCGTTACACAAAAGGAGTTGCATATTATTGAACATAAAGTAAACATAGTACCCCTGGAAGTTCTGATAAAAAAAAAACATGAATTTAGAATCGGCATAAGGAAACAAATATGCTACAAATAGATATAAATGATAAACATAATTGACTGAATGAATATAAAATTTTTTATTTCCTCCTTCAATTTCCTTTTGCTGTATTTCAAATCAATCTTTGGCAACATAGGTAATAAGTAAATCACACAGCACAGGGTATTCCTGGATGCTTATGCACCGAAGTAATACAGAACTTTGAACTTCCTGTGAACATGTCAACCTATAGGTGGCCGCTCTGAAAAGGCTGCGATAAACATACTTCAATATTGTAGTTAGACATACCAAATTCAATACCAAATTGTGCTTAGCATTAAATATCCTTAAAGCTGTCTTTCAATAAGTGCAACTAAGGTGCTAAAGTAAGGTGCAGAGAAGGTGCAAGTAAGGTGTAGTGGGTGGAAAGCAGCAAAAAAAATTCACTTACAGCTGTGTTGCTGGAGCGGCGCTTTAATACAAGAAAACATTATTGACATCTTACTTTCATGTGTGAAGACATTTGCAAAACAAATATTGAAGCAGTGACCATTGGAGGTCAAGCAGTAGCATCAGAAAACGAGCAGGTTGTCAAGCCTTCCCACTTTGTAACATAGCCATGCTTGTGCTACGATTGTGCCAAGCAGTGCAGGCACAGCCCACATTGATTTCCCCACCAAGTGAGTAAGTAGCTTGCAGGAAAATACAATTCAAAAACGTGAAGCACGAGGTGGTGTGAAGTATCGTGGTACAATGATAAAGTGGCTACGACAATGACAGCTGCTCCTGAAATTTATCAGAACTCGAGTGAAAGTTTGGCACGCAGTGTTGCGTAACGGTGTATTAAAAACACAGTATAAAAGAGCCGTAGTTATATATTCCTCTATGTTCGATCCCTTATAAATTGAGCCAAAGTGTGGTACTGAAGACTTCTCATTAGGTTGGGAAGCAGAATTGATGTTATCTTTGAAGCATTAACTGCTACAAAATTGGGTTTTACAATGCGCAGCCTGCCTGCATTTTATTAGTGCAAAAAGTTTCAAGTGGCTCAAACAAACTTTTCCAGCACCGACAAAATCCTTTGGAGAAGAAAAAAAAAAAGGACAATCATTGCTACTGGCACTAAGATTATGCATAAGACTACTGAAAATTATGTTGATTCATAAAAGTTAGGTCACTTACTGCATAATGTAGTTTAGTGCAATTGTTTTTGCTTCCTTCATTCAAATGCTACCAAAAGAGACTTCCAACCGTGGCTTCAATATAACCCACCTTTAGCAATTGCACCATTAGCCCACAACATAGAAACTCTCAACAGCTCTATTTGGTTCTTTGACTCATGATATGCTGCACACTCAATTAGCAGTTTGTGCTTCGAACATTACATTACAGAGTGACATAGCCGATGCTCAAACTCTTTCCCAAGACAGATTAAAAGTAAACAAGCTAACCGTAGGATTTGATAATGAACTGTTTCTGCAGTGTATCTATAATCTGTCTCAATGATCAAAAACTGGCATCTGTGCAACAGTGATTGTGGGATTAAAATAATGTGCCAGTGCGAAGTGTTCTGTACTAGCGCGTGTCCATTTCACATGCAAGCAAGCAGGCTAATGTGTAATTTTCTGTGCATGATAGGCAATTCACGACTCCAGCTTTTCTGCGGAAAGACTTAAGGGGGAAGCTGAACATGCTTTTACAAGTTAATTGTTGCATTTTTTGCACAAGTGAAAGGCAATAAAAAATTATTACAAATGTAGTCTTGACTTTAATCCTATTTGCACAGAAATTACTTAGTTCAGGACATCAGTAAAAACACTTGATTTACGAATTCACGTGAAATCAGGGATGACTGTCCTGTCAGAAAGAGAAAGGATATGGTTACATGTCAAGCACTATTGTAATACGCTAACTGATATTACTGTATAAGTGGCGAATGAATTATAAGCAGTGAAGAATAATTTTACAGTGTGGGAAGTGAACAAGTTCTAATGCAAAAGAATGGTTAGAAAAAAGTTGTACCCCAAGAAAAAAATATCCGAGACTTCTCTTGCTTGAATGGGAGTCTTGAAAGTATCACAACCAACAAAACACATGAATGTACACGGTCCAAAAAAGTTTATAGGCAACTGCACGCAGTCCGAGCATTTGGTGCAGCAAAGGAAAGCTATGTTGAAATTCTGCCAGTCCTGAAGAGAACCACTGTTTTTCACAGCATTCCTGCAGTCTCAATTTTCAGGATCTGGTGCATCAAGGTGTTTGCTGGAGCCGCGAACAGCGGAAGCTGCGTTTCTAGCATGCAGGAAACTTGTCGGGGTGTGCGGGACGCAACTGGTGGCTAAGCAGTGCTGAAATGTGTTCATGGGGAGGGGTGCTCACCAACTGCAAGCTGATGTTTCGATACCATGCGTTCTAGGTTTTTCCTAGAGAGATCCCAAGAAATGGCCTCGTGAACCAGGGTTTTAACTGGTACAGAAAAAGTGGACAGCGCATGCGTGAACATGGGCAACCATCAACTTGCACAGTTTGAACGAGACAAGCACTAACCTGACCTTCACCTAACAAAACTAGCAATGATTTTAAGATTTAGAAAAAGAAACAATGTGCTATCCTATGGTATACTGAACAATAGTGGTGTGCAAATTATTCATATTTGTTGAACACATAGAATATTGTCCTATTTGATTATGTCCTCAAATTGAATAGTCTATTCAAAACGGAAATTTTTCTAATAGTTTTTGAATATTTCACGTCATTGATTGTGTATAGAACCAAACATGAAATTGAAGCAAAAATGTGATTACTGTTACCCTTCCGTAGTGGACATATATGCTGGAGTACACCACACCACACAGGGATCCAGGCTTTTCTGACAAAACCACGATCAGTTAGAATAAAATTTTGTTTGGATGCAGAAATCAGCTGTGGGTATTGTTTGATACTTGATACAATAATGGCACTACTATGTGCCATAACCATTCGATCTACAGAACCTTTTTTTCAATCTGCCACCAGCACAGACTGCCCGCATTTCTGGTTTGGTCACCAAGGTATACACAGATGCCGATTGGCCCACAAATCTTCCTAATGCATGTGGTCCAAAGAGCCTCGAGTTTACTAACAAACTGCTTAGGTGTTCCTAATACTCTCTTCATTCTCCTAGAAAAGCATGTTTTTGAGCATGCAGCGAATGCAGTCTCTATGGCTGGGGACGCACACACGCACACGACTTTCAGCTTCTCATTACAGGCTGTCCTCATGCTGACTTGCAAGTTCAGTGCGAAAGAAAACACTGCAGCTCAATACAGGTATGCCTTCAGCAGTGATAGTGGGCCCCAGGACGAACCCACGTAGTGCAGTTTGTACGAATTCGACGTACGTGCATATTAACGTGACATCTTCAGCTCCCCATGCATGTAATGAACATCCCAAATCAAAAATGCTGTTTCTGAAAGAACTGCACGATTTCCAAGCATGCCTTAACTCCTGTCCCGTGCACCTCAAGATTGCACCTGCATTTGTAAATATTTCCAAGATACACATTACATACCAAGAATCAGGTCTCAGAATTAATGGCCTTTGCTTCGGTCAAGCGCAAAGTTGTCGCTACTTTGGGAAAAATCGATTTGGAAACACAATCTTCACTTGAGAAGACTGAAAGGCAAATTATGTTACATCAAAATGAAAAACACAGGGAATGGGAGGGAGGCAGGTTAAGCGACCAAGGAGCTGTAGTTTAGGTCCAAATGAATGGGCATAACGCGAATTGTTTCAATCCAAGGATGCCAAATCGCAATGAAGGAACCACATGTTTTGCATACATTTAAGAAATCCACAAGTGCTTGAACTGGAGAACTTTGATGCAAGGTCACCGGAGCTTACAACATAAGACTCACCATAAGCTAAAAGCACCGAAATATCGCCTATGCATTAAATGAGAGTCCTCTCGGAACATAACTTCTATGAAAACAATTAGTCATGTTATAATTGCATTTAGAAGTACTACTGAGTAGCAAGAGCAAGTCACTCAGAACACAACCGAGTACAAAGCAATCCCTGCCACATGAAATATCAAGCATTTATAGAGAGTGCATCTTAAGTTGCTACCGATGGGCAGGAGTATGTTAAACATATTTTTCAAAGACTACACAGGCATGCTAGCAATAGCCGACACAGGAATTTTCACACAAGTGACTTCTTACAGAATAGTAAGCACCTTGAGAGCACCTTAAATATTTACTCTCATGTAATTATTATAGCAGAAGTAGCTTATGTTCAAATTCGTTATCTCGTATGGCTCCATACCTTGTTTTACATGTTTTGAAACATGATATAAGTGCTGAGCTAACATAAACATTTTTGGAGCAGCATATGCACATCAAAAGTATGGTAAGCTTGCTTGAAAAGCGAAGACTTTAAATGGAAAGCATGCCTTGATTTCCGGAGGATAAGATTGAGTTCCCCCACTAATTTCTCCAGACTTAATTTTGGCTATACACATGAACAGTTGTGACATGAACTAGTTAGGGTAAGTACTGCTTGTACACAAGGTCAGTAGCAATATTTGTTGCAACGGCTTTGATGCTATCGAGACTCCCATGTAGCTGGTCAAGGTGACTCGAGACGAAACCTAATGAATCTACACTAGATCACAAATAAGCTCATTTATTGTTATTCATAGTCTGTTGCATTCTTGCACCAAAATTGCAACAGAAAGGCACATTAAATGACAACCAGCTTTATGTGACAGCTTTGAACCACAAGCAGCACGGCAGCGGACAGCGCTGAAACGCGGTTGGTGCAGGTGGACTCACCTGCACGAGCTTCTCAAGCTTCTTGGCGATCTGGCCCCCGCATTCGGGATGTGCCTTGGTGAAGTTTGTTACTGCCCGCTGGCGGATGAAGTCCTGAGCATCCTTCAGGTGGTTGGCGATGTTAGAGGTCAGGCGGTCTCTTTCCTCAGCACTCAGCATCTGCAAGACAGAACATAAGAGAAGATGTTTGTAGTCGGACATATGGTGTTAAAATAAAATGTGGTATAATTAAGAGTGTTTGCAATCTACAAACACTGTGTACTGCGACAGTCTATAGTGAAAAAGCCATCTCCTCTTGTCTCACTGAATCTCATTACACAACAAAAGCTGAAGTAGCAAAGCATTCAGAATTAGTGTAAATACCGTTTATTCATATCTAAGCAGGTAGCTTAAGAAACACGAGTCTCAAAACTCAAAAATAGGCTCAGATTCAAGGATTCTCTTGGGAGCCACTGAAATGGAGAAATGACACTGCTAGTGCCACCATGAAAAGACATTGAACCCGTCGTAATACGCTGGGCAGCCAACGGAAGCACAGGTGAAAGCACGCTATTTCGACTATTTTGAGTGCACGTAGTGATTGTACATGCTAAAATATTCTTCCTTCGTGCTAAAGATGCTTCATCCACGCACCATCCTGCTCAGCAGAAATGAGTATTGAGGGACTTTAGAGCATGCTGCAGGGACATGAGTGTTTTAGGAAGACAGTGACAAAGAACCCAGCTATGATGGTGGCGAGAGAGCTTGAAGAATTTCATGGCTGGGATCAGATGCTGGTATTAAATGCTGTTTGTGTTTTGAGGTTATTTACTACTTATCTTGCTTGGCTTGCATTCAAGGAATTTTTTTTCTTATTTTCAGACATCCCCAATTTTGAGGATCAGATAGGATCGAGGGTGGCTTGGATTCGAAGAAATACAGCACCCAATAGCATTGTACTTTGTTTTTCTTGGGTCTACATTTTCCACACACAGCATTTCGAACAATGAATAATTACAAGCTCACTAAGCTTCATGTACTTAGCTGACAAGATCCAGCTCAGTCATGAGCGCCTAGCTTATCACCAACTAAAGCAGCAATTTTTCGAGAAGAGCCGAAGTAGTAACGAACATTATCAGTCACTTGTACATCACAGAGGGCTCGAGTTCAGAACACAGTTAGATTCACAAGCATAGTTTGTTATGAAAGAAATAACATGCTTGCTTTTGCAGTGGCATAGTATACACCTTTGAAATGAGAATCAGTAAACATCCTAACCTAAGATGGAATTATTACTGCTCAGCCTCGACTATAATGCATGAAAACACTTACATGCTGCACATGTTATGAATGAATGACGATTTAGTAAATAACACCATTGCAGAACTGTACAGGAGATCTTGCACAATTCTACAGGTACTCATTTATCCACTGAAATGTCTGGTGTCCCTGCAGACTCCCACGCGATGCTCAGCGCAGGAATGTACGTACCAATTAATCACACATTTCACAATGCTTGCACTCTGAACATGTCAGAATGAAGAAATGGAAAGCTTCCCAAGATAACTTAGTAATCAACATTTGTACTTTCAAATCGTGTAGCTTGATGCCTAATAAGGCCTCTCTGGGAACCAATTACAACAAAATGAACAAACTTCATAAGATTGGTGTTTGATTACTATTCCAATGTTCATTGGTGTTAATGAACAACATGGTTCACAAGAGGATGCAGACATCAAGTGGCGAACAGTAGTTAAACAACGATCCAGCAGCATTCTTTGTTCAATCAAACTGAGTGAACAGCTAGCCAAACAGCTACATGTATAATAATTGTGCAGCTTCGAACCTTCCAGAAGTTGCCTGGCTGAGTGAAGTTGTCTTCATCAGAACTGTTCCAGCGGTCAACATCTCCAGAAACTGGGAAGCTGTGTTCCTTCAACTTGAGGTTATCCACCGGTCCAGAGAAGCTGTTTGGGAAGTAGTTTGGTGCTCCATCTACGAACAGCAATAATGAGATAGACATGACAATCAGCACATCTAGCAACAAAAAGCCTCTCTGAGAACACAAATTATGTCGAAGATGTTGCGCTATAACAAAGCTACATTATGGGAACAAAGTACTTTGGCTGTCTATAGCCTTTTAATGATAACAATTTGATTTAAACAGATATGTGGCAATTCACAGGCATTTCCTTGTTGTGGATGATCTCTCAAGGGCCTATGTGCATCCCAATGTAACCAACCAAATATTTGCAAATGAAGCAATGTATTTAGCATTAACGGATGAATATCAATAACTTGAGTCAAATATTTGATAAAAAGCAAGGTAATTTGGAAGTATCACAGCTGTACATGCAATAAAAAGCAAGGTAATGTCATAATGCAGTGACCCGGTAAAGGAAACGAAATTGTAAATGGGGATAATAAATTTGTATTAGTTTCCAAAAAATGAGTTGTCATTTTATTCCGAATCGTGTTATGGCTTGTATTAAAGCTCTTCTGTTCTTGCAAAACTTGTTTAGTGGTCTTGCTAAATATTTACCGTATTTATTCCATTTTAAGGTAGTCGCGAATGTGTAGCAAGGGTGCAGTAGAAGGACCCAAGAAACCAACTTGGGCGTGCACACTAACATAAGGAGATATAGAGAAGCCGACGCAGAATTGCAACCATCAAAGGGGGGGGGGGGGGTCAACTTCAACATGCAGAGGCAAGGAAAGGGTGGAGTTCTTTGGGAGAAGACAAAACTGGATTTATGGGAACTTTCCTTTGAGGTGCGGCTTAACGAAAGTTGCAGTGTGGCGAAGCCACATTGCAAGCTAAAATTATCACTGCCATGAAACCAGACGACAAAGCAAAATTCATACATAACCCACACTCCACCTTTACTGTTGAATATTTCGAATTCTTGGTGTGGGTTATATGTACAAAAATACGGTACAGCACCATTGTCGTGATTAGTACAGTTTGCACTGCAGTTTAAAATCTTTATCACCAGGAATGTGGCAGGGCTGCTGCCATATGAGAACAGTAATTGCCTGGCGCTCTTTGGCCACATTTGGCCCTTGCGCCACGAAACACCACATTCATCATCGATCAGCTTCGCATATAAGGCAACTTAGAGGACAAGGATTCTGGAATAAAACCTTGCCCTATATTCTAATAAATACGGTATTAGTGTGCATTAAGACAGGCATAGTAGCTTTTGGATCCTACAGACTGCATTTATGTATACAAATCCTACACTGAAATAAAAATACTTCAGATACATCCCACGCATATGAATAACAAGTAATGTTGCTCCTGACTACAAGTGCAGTTACATCATGTTTTACTTTGCCAATAAGTGGTGCACTTGAAAAAAAAAGAATGACTGTACCTTGCTCCTTCACAGCCATAAAACCATCACGCTCATAGTTGGCTGTGCGCGCCTTGTAGGGGCAGTTCACAGGGATCTGCAAGAAGTTGGGCCCAAGGCGGTGCCTGTGCGTGTCACTGTAGGAGAACAGACGTCCCTGGGAAAAGACACGGGGGGAAAAACGTGAATATTTTGTAAACGACATCGCTCAAATTTATTCAGAAGTGAATGATATCGACGGAATATCGAAATTCACATCACAGCCCAAGGCTTAGCCCTTTCTCGACCGACGGCAAGCCAGGCTCATTATTTGAATTTGTACTGCTCCTACCAAGGACTTATTCTGGGCCTGTTCAAACTAAAACCTGCAAACAAAAGGTGGGCTTCACAGCACATATGATAGTTCAGATTCACTGCATGCATTTTTTTAGATGTTGCTTGATTGGTAACATGAGAGCACAACATGTTTTGTGCTGGAAATCAGCTTTCCTAAATGACATCATCTTGCGAAGGCTTCGATTTATGAGAACTCTGAATCTAAACCTCACAGAAGGGATGCAAATCCTCAGCTGCTGATGTCACGACTTGTCGCTCGCTGCTATCCCAAGTACATTCTGCCAACTGCTGAAAGTCAAAAGCCAAAGAAACAGATACTTTGTATGCTCAAAATGATCCTAGAGTCACTGGAAGAGCGGCGCTCAAACGGAGATTAGGACCTGCTGCGAAGGGGGCTGCTTCGTGCAGTGCCCTCTACTTTGCTTTGAATCGCACCTCATGGAGGCGAGTCTAGAAAGTTCAAAGCCGAGGAGTGTGGGGTCCTGAGGAGAGACTGAGCAAAACAGTCATACAAGTATTCACCAGAATGATAGAGCTGTAGTTCAGAGCAGAACATCTTTTCAGCTAACCTAGAATTTTGAAACCTTCTAGCAAAGTTTTATTAGCACTGAGGTTAAGCAACATTTTTTTTTCTCCTCAGGGTACGTTTTTGAAGCGTTCCAGGAAATGGCAACTTGAAGTTATTATATTTTTAGCTCTTTCAGCTATGTTTGTTTGAATGAATAAAAACAATTCGTATATTTAGGCCATTTTTTGCAGAGTGCTTGGAAGTAAAGAAAGAAGCTAAAGATCTCTGAACACAGATACCAGAAGCCAACCTCACGTGCATATAATGGACCACCATTTTCATTCGTAAATGATTACGGTCAAAGCGGATGAAAGTTTGCCCGTGTTTTTGCAAATTCTTGAATGACAAAAAATTTAACCATGACATGCTTCACTGTTAAGTTCATCTTAATTTATACCAGCTCTAGTCGAACAAGTGATACCTGTAGTTTCATATATTCAGGTTGAAGCTCACCACTTGATCAATGCTTAGAAGGTGTACAGGACCAATAGGAGCACTAACATACGTGTTCACTAATTGATTGGTTTAAGTGCCTCAATCCAACTGCCGAACTATGCTTACACTCAAAGACTAGGGAAGTAAACTTGAGTGCCAATGAGAGAAACTGATATAGGGCGAAATGTAGAGAATGAAAATCTGAACCAGACCACAAATCTATGGTATCTATGAGAAATTCCATAGAAGCAGGCCAAGGCTGGTTGGAAATAATTCATTTAGAATTTTTTGGTAAAGCAGTTGAGCAGTGTTGAATATGTTCCCTTTTACCATCTACCGCTACACTTATTCTGCATTACAATGCCATCTGCCTTAGTTTTCGGTGCTGAACAAAAATGCAACCCTTCCTCATTTGGTCCTCTTTAGGTGCGTTGGCACGGTCTGTTTATCTAGACACTATTGAACTATTTGATGTTGAAAATAGTATTAAATTTGAGTGCAGATCCAAATGAAAAGATACTGCATCATTGTGTGAATTTTCATATCTTTTCATGCCTGTTCAGCACCAGTGACACTTTCAGATCAAAGTGTGGCTGTACTCGCATTACATTACTCGCGAAGTATTACCCCCAAGTTTTATCAGTGCCCAGATGAGATTTGCTGAAGATGACATAAGCACATTTTCAGCATTGACCAACGATCATGATGAAGTGCAATGGCAAACGGTATATCAAAACTTATTGTGCGAAAGCTACATGTGACCTGTTGTGTAGCTCCATGGTTGAAGACTCTGGATGAACTTTACTTTTCAGGTCTGAACAGGTATTTGCAAACTGCTGCTTGTTTTTAACCAAAGCTTTCTTTAGTTCTTTCCCCACTATGCAGGAATGGCTCTGTGACAAAGTACACAAGGTGAATTATATTGAGAGCATAACCAAAGGTGGTGACTCAGTGCGTTTATCCTAATACCACGCAGTGCGCATGTTTTTGTCCTTGTAATGTTTTTATTTTAGTTTCCATATCCTCGAGGCAGTGCAATGTTACAGCACCCACACGCATCGTTGCATTAAAGGGACACTAAAGGTTACTATTAAGTCAACGTGGACTGTTGAAATACCATCCCAGAAACCTCGAAACGCTTGTTTCGTGCCAAGGAGAGACTTATTTTAAGAGAAAATGCGTTTTGAAGCGTCCGCGTACCTCTAGCGCAGTTCAAATCGCCCGCCCTCCGATCGAGGAGAACTGACATCATGGTCTCATAGTGACGTTGCGCCATCGGTGAGTAGAACGGCGTCCGCAGACGGCGCTACGGCTTTTCTGCGCAAAACGCGAACGCGCGGCCAGAAACAGAGCCAAGACAGAGCCGACAGCAGAGCGAAAGCGGGAGTATGGTGGCTAGCGGAAGGAGAAACGAATTACGTCCCACGTTACGTCCCACGGCACACGGAGAGTCCGTTTTCGTTAAACTATAGGCTGCAGCGAGCTCGCAGCGTGGTCGGCGTGGTCTATGAGAAGCGACGAGCCTTTTCGCACTCGCAACAGGGCATAAAAATGTGCGAATCGACGCAAAACTCTGCCTAGAAACGTGCTTCGCCACAGCCAGGGCTCAATACGACCCAAGCTGGCACGACCCAGATGTCGTTTCCCGCACCGCCACCAGGCGCCGCTACTATACCTCACACTCCAGCGCAAGACGCCCATAAGCTGGTACTTCATTCTATGACGCTAACTTCGACGCTCGTCGCAATGGACCCTGACACCGACAGATTGGCTCGCGATGGTGGGCTCAACTTCAGCGATTTGAGCACCGACGAGCGCGACCTGCTTCTGGGGGCTCGCACTGCCGGCGTCGTTGCGTACTACGACGGCGGCCTCGACACCGGCTCTCCGGAGCGGGAAAGCAACGAGGGCTTCCCACGACATCACATGGACGTGGCATTCTCGCTGCTTGTTCCAAATGAAAGTTTCGCGAGCAGAACCCTCACAGCACGACGCGATAACGAAACTACTGAAACTCCAAAGCGTGCGCGGCGCAGAGTCGAGCGAAAACGAAACCTTTCGAACACCCATATTACTGAAGGGTAACGTCAAAATGTTATTTTTTCCTAGAATCGAATAGACGTAGACAAGTAGCATTTTTTCCGGCTTATAATCGAATGAAATGATATTTTTAATACGAGTAGTTGAGTATTAGTAACACAAATTATGAGGAGACCTTTCGTCATCGGTCTAGTACCGGAATGTCGCTGGGGGGTCTCAAATCGTGTCATGCATTTACCTCAATTTCTCGGTTACTAAAGCTCTGTTCGCGATTATATTGACGCCTTAGACGTTCTAGAACATTGCTCTACCACTTTAACTTGAGTTTCTGGTAACCTTTAGTGTCCCTTTAACCAATAGCGCTAACTAACAAGTGCCTCTAAAAGCACCTCTCAGAAAGAGCACCAAGGAACTTGACATGGACATCCACATTGCAATTAATATTTCTAGAGCCTCTTATCCCACATCCCCACTCTCTTGCACATTCTGTTCTTATGAGTATGCACCCTATCAATGGCAATCAAATCCGTAATGTGACAAGTTCATCACATTGGCGACATTGCTTTCAAGTTGCATCTTGAGAGAATGTCTAAAAGCTTGTACTCTAGTCCAAGTGCTACAAAATATGCAGAGTGCAGAGCAAGTGCAAATCAAGTGCAGATCATAGTAACACTGGGTGCCTTCAGCAAATTTCCGCACTGGGTGCCTGCAAACCTAATGGTGCGCAAATAGTAATCTGAGACCGAATTGAATACAGATCAAATAGAGGCAGAAGTGGAAAATCAAATATTGACCGGTTTTTGAATATTCAATGGCTGTTTTCACAATATGAAACCATGTTCACCTTCTACTACTTTTAATGTTTGCAATTTTCTGTCATTGCATGACACGAATTAAATGTTTATTATTGGGAGCACAAATGGAGCATTAGGAACAAATAAGCATTTTGTTTGCATGTACAGGATTCTTCAGAGTGCGAATGATCAAGTATCGCCAGTAAAATCTGGCTCCCCGAGCGACGAAGCCTGCTCCACTATTCAAGTACTTGTGTTCAATGCCTTTGTTGTGCCTGCACTGATGAAATTTATTGTAATTATGCTCCAGTTGCATGTTTGATTGTGTACACTCAACATCTTCAAATACAATTTGAAAACTAAGAAGAAATACGTACGTACAAATAGTGAAAATACAAGTGACAACTATTTGATTAGAAGACCGAATTGAATAGGACACTTTGATTTCTCATTAGAACGTTTCAAATATGTTCACACCCCTACTGCAAACGATTCCCAATAACAGTACTTTCTGTACTGTAAGAGACTTCAAGCAGCACTCATGAAAGATGCAGAATTTTGCAGCCTGTGGACGTTGAGAGAAGAGCAGAAGGCAACAACAGCCGAAGTATGGCGAGTAGCGATAAATTAAGCCACCTGTGCAAGATGCCTACCTGAAGCATCTTGTCGGGACTGGGCTCAACGCCCGGCACAAGGTTCGCAGGACAGAACGCAATCTGCTCCACTTCAGAGAAGTAGTTCTTCGGGTTGCGGTCCAGCACCATCTTGCCCACAGGAATCAAGGGGAACTCCGCATGAGGCCACACCTACAAAATATGTGAAGGAATGTATGAGAACTTTGCCAAGTGAGCACAAATCAATAAGGGACATGGACATAAAATGCCAGAGTCTTCTGCATATCAGCAGAATACAGCAAAGCAGTTCTGCAGAACTCCGAGGTCGAGGAAGTTTCACAAACGGGAAGAACAGTCACCAGCCCGAGATTTGACAAATCTAGGTGCTACTCTTAAGTGAATAACAGCACTATCTTTTTGTCTGCCTTCTCAGAATTGTAGCTTTTGTTGAGCACCCATGCTGTTCTGCAATATTACATAGACATGCATTGAGAAATGCTATCTACAGAGCTGCCAATCAAAATTCAAACACAATGACATGGAGTAAAAGAATGCACATAATGAAAGATTTGAAGTCCTGGAGAGGAGCACACGTGCGATTTATCATTTCACTGTGCATTCATTGTAACTAGAACAGAACACCATGTCTGAATTTTACGCTGTCATTGCCAGAAGCACAGCAGTATGTAAGCACAGTTCTTATAGCAACTGCTCAAGCACACATTCCAAAAAAGGTAAATCGTACCCATGTTCTGCACAGTGACAAAGTACTCGTACAGACACCTCACTACTGTCAAGACAAAAAGCGATGTGCGAAAAATGTTAACTTTTGGGTCTGAATTATTGTGCCAAATTGAAGGCCAAGTGTTGAAGCCCTGTAAAAAAAACGTTTTGCGCAATTTACAACATTGAAATTTATGGCAGCTCAATATCCATGTTCCAGAACACTTGCTTCAGTGCTGAAGGTTTTATAAATTGTGCAGATTACCTAGGCAGAATTTATGATGGCTGCAAGTCTTCACACAAATTGTTGCTTTGAAGCAATGCTTAAATGTGAAACTTACACAGTTTGCCAAAATTTGTAGAGTGAATTGCATATGCAACCATAACTATCGACTGCATACACGTAATATGATGCAGTACTTTTTGTATTGTAGTTTAGCCAGGCATCAAAGGAAAGCATTCACAACTGTGTGTAGAAACATATCTACTATATAGCAAGATGCCACTGAACATGTAGCATCTATAGTTTGGCCTTTCACCTTAGTCAAGTCGAAGGGGTTGAACTTCCAGGTCTTTGCCTGTTCGAAAGTCATAACTTGGATGTAGAAGGTCCAAGATGGGTACTGCTTGTTGGCAATGGCATTGTAGAGGTCACGAATGGAATAGTCGGGGTCCTTGGAAGCGTACTCATCTGCCTTCTGCACAGGCAAGTTCTTGATTTTCTGGTCAGTCTGGAATAAACAAAAACGCTTGGTCAATCCGAGGACGATTTAGCATGTACAGTCAATGTCAGCTGCAGAGTAGCTTCTGACAAGCTGGGCAAGTTTCTCAACAGATTAAAAATGTGCTCCCTGGTGCTTTAATGTCGTGAACACGCTACATGGTAGTCAAATATCTGGTCATGTGATAAAGTAAAAGATATTTCAAAGCCAGTCCCCATATGACCAAAGGTTACATGCAAGTGACATTTGCTGTCTAGTTGGAGGCAAGTAGCAAGTCTAAAGTAGTAGTACAAGTTTATAGAAAGTGCAAAATTGAACTACACAGTTCAGAAATTGACTAATTCATCCAAAAATACTGCTAGCATCTAGAGGGTATTACTGTACTGGCAGTACATTGCATACAGTAAAAACCCTGCAATGAAAGAGCAGAAGCATAAATGTGAAATCAAGAGAAATTACGACAGCAAGAGGGTACACTAGGGACATGTGTCGGTCACGGGTAGAAAATCAGAAGCTTAAGATACTGTTATAGGTAACCACAACTCTGACATGACGATAAATCATGAAGGACTGTGGCCTTAAATCAGCATCAGAATTAGGTCATCGAATGCAGCAACAATCGCGTCGAGCAAATTGTTCCACTCCCTGTCCATGGAAAAAAAAATGCTTACGAACCAGAGTCCGACAACGTGTCAAATTTTTCTGCTCTTGTCTACCCTTTAGGAATGAAGCAAGGGAGTCCTTATATAAAGTCAATTGCACGCATCTTATGACATGCAAATTTAAGATAGGAACACCTAGAAAAGCAACGGTAAATTACTTGGTTGTTCCAAGATGAAGTATTAAGGGCAATTACACCAACAGCAAGGCTGTGCAAATTACTAAAATGAGTGGCATGATTTTGAATGGCTTATAACCTGACAGTAGTATGTTAATCAAGACATGAAGAGTACTCAGCCTCATGCATGACAATAGTACTTCAAAATTTTCATGCATTAAAAAAAATTACACAAATGCTATGATACAGTTGAAGTGCTGAAAGCCAATTGCCGACCTTGTAGTGGAACTTGCAGTAGACAGCTTCACCCTTGGAGTTGACCAGCTTGAAGGTGTGCGAGCCATAGCCATTCATGTGCCTGTAGCCATCAGGGATACCACGGTCAGAGAAGAGGAACATGACCTGGTGCGTGGTCTCTGGGCGGAGGCTGATGAAGTCCCAGAACATGTCGGCATCCTGCACAAAAAATTACGAAAATCACTATGGCATATATGCTGGAATAGCCACTCCTGTTTTGGGAACAGCATTCTGAGGGCACTTGCAATAAAACAAAATGGCTGCAAACAAAAGTGCCAAGTGTCATAACCAGCAAGCAAGTTTTATAGAGCCATCTTACCACTTGCTGCATGGCTAGTAATTAATGCTTGCCCAGGTAAGGAATTCTGTTAAATCAGATGTGTTTTGTTGCCTTGGTATGAATTGATTTATTACAAAAGGCAGCACGTTTATATGCATTAGCACAGTATTTGTCACTACAACAGAATTTGGCCTAAAATACAAAAATTAATGTTATTGATAAAGTGCTTGAATATATAGAGCATTCAGGGATTATTAAACCCCTCAAGCAATATCAAAGGGGAAAAAAAGGATTGTTTTCAAAATGCTGCAATGGCTAAACACACATTTCCAGCATGAAAGTTCTCAATGCCACTAAACGTTATAGGAAGAGCTACCTATTTCAAGTTAAAATGTCACGTTTGAAGTCAGACATCATGAGTACCTGTTTCTTGAAAACAAATTTGACGTTCCCACTCATATTGCTCAGGACAGTACATACAATAGAGAAAAAAATATGTCTATATACACACATGTAAGAAAAAAAAATACAAGGCAAAGGAAATTGTAAGTACGAGCCAAAATTCCAAAAACGAGGTGTACGAAATAAAGATCAATACTCCTATGGGTCCTAAAGCTACTATACTCCGAAGTCTTATTTAAGGCTAATCTGGATTAGTCATGCTCAAGAATTAGGTGCACTGAAAGCAAAGATTTTATCACTATAGACAGGCACCTATAATCATTGCAATTTTGTAGCTGCATCTGTATGTGTAGATGCTAAATGACTAACAGTTCCATTTTTCACAGGCTCATCCAAATGTAGCAATGCACTATTTTGACAAGTTCAGGAAAAAGATGTATGATGAAATGAATGTATGTTGCTACGAAATCATGTCCACATAACGTATCACAGGCAAATAATTGCTATACGCCAAATCTGAGAGTGCACATGTCCTGCATGGTCAATTAACCACAACTTCATGCACCGAAATGACTAGCAAGTTGTATGTTTAAAGCTAAGACTGTCGATAGCTCTTTGTGAAATTAAGCATTTGCTTTCTCCCTGTGCAAGTAGGACCGTAATTATTCAAAAATGAGACAAGGTTTCTTTTATTTTCCAGAACCCTTAGCCTCGAAGTCAGCCTCTGCCTTATATGTGAGACCGATAGATTCAGGTAGTGTGTTAATATGGTGGCAGCTATGCTACATTTCCAGCAAGCCAGATATTAGATGGCAACAAATTGTAGCAACTAATATAGCTTGGCAGATGAAGCAGTCCCATATTTTTGCGCATATCATCTGCACCCGGAATTTGAAAATTTTAATAGTAAAGGCAGGGCACAGGTTATACATGAGGTGCAACTTTAGGTGTAATGCCCCCATAACATGGCACATGTAATGTCATTTACAGCGAATGAGATTACATCTTAATGCCATTTTTGTTGATTCTACACTGGCAAAGTGAATGACATTCACAGCTAATGGCAGTCGCCAATTGAATGAGCTTCCCGAACTCATGCAAGCACGACTTATGTAATCTCGATGACAGGGGGCTTGGACAAAAAGTATGAAATCGATAAGTTAAAACGAAATGTAATCAGAGTAAAGGTTGTCATGATTGCTGTTATGAACTTTAATTTTATGATGTACAGTACGATAATTGAAGTAGTTTGCACAGCTATATTCTTGTTCCCAGTCTCCAACTGGATGCTAGCACCTCTTGTCAGCCACATTTACAAAAGCTAGTCATTTATTTTTCATTTCTGCATATTCTTTTCGAAGTGGTGCCACACTAAAGCCTATCTACCAGCCATGGAAGCCAGTACTGCAGCCTCATCAGCAGAGAATGAGAAGCTAAAAGCAGACTGGACCGACGACAAGACGCGCACGCGCTGCTATAAGTGTGGAAGGACTGCCTCACCAATTAGTACAGGGCGAAGCGCAACCTGAAATTATACATGTCGATAGCCGACGGCCTGTGTGCCAATAAACATCACAATTGCAAATGCAATTTTGTATGCCTGTATAGATAGGGAATGTAAGACCGCAATGACTTCTGATATGAATGTCATTTACTTTGAATCATTTACATCTATCACATGTGCCACATGACACGAGGTATTACAGTGCAAATTTTGCACTTGCTGCTGTAAAGTGCACCTCAAGGGAATGTTTTTATAAATGTAGTTATCTCCTAGGGAGGGCCTTCCAATTATTCGCTATATGGGGCGATCCCAACGGACTTCGAGCATTTTGTTGGCTACTCTATATCCCCTTATATTGGTGTACATACTTAAGAGAAAGCATGAGCTAGGGGTTAACTCTGATGCCGCCTATTTAAATACATGTAAAACACAGAAATGCTTTTATGAGGCAGCCCCAGACTGTTTTCAATTGAATTTGTTGTATTTGAGAGAAAAAACGAAATTCTTGCCATTGTAGAAAGTGGAATACCAATTTAAGCCCTCGATATTTTTTCCAGACATTGCCATAAATTAGCTTGAAAAGAAAAATTGAAGTAGAATGTTTACAAATCCATAACCCTAAATTCAAAACATCAGTTAGGTAAGCTGCATCCATTGGATGCATCTAAAACTGACATATCTGATGTATTGACACCTTATTGACAATGTTTACAAGGGCTGTTCAAGTCTCACACAAATTACTATATTTCACAGGAGGTGTATTATTAGCTGCATCTGACAGAATTGGGGTATTATTTCTGAGTGCAGAATTACTTGGTTACTTGTAAACTTGATTGTTTTGTGTGTGGAACATTTACAATTTTCAATCATCGTCATCAGCCTGGTTATGCCCACTGCAGGGCAAAGGCCTCTCCCATACTTCAACTACCCCGGTCATTTACTAATTGTGGCCATGTTGTCCCACCGACTTGTTAAAAATTAATAATGTTTATTCGAAGAATTCCTGCTCTAAATAAAAATGTTGCTTCTTTTTGCATTTCTCTTCAATGCAAATTTCATCAAATTGAGTGCAGTGGCTGCCAAGGAAAACAAACTACGTTTTCATGTATTTAGAATAGGAGCCCCCAAGCCAACATTCTCTGTAAAGTTTTTACTCTTATGTCAGTCAACTGCACCCTCACCTTATAATCATGATTTGCCTTATATTTGAATAAATGCAACAAGTAAGATGAGCACGCTTTACAGGCCTTGACAGATCTATACAAAATACCAACAATGTACGTAGCCATATCCACCATGACCTTGCACATGTAAAGAATTCAGAAGAGTGACCAACCTTCAGGTGGGTGGCTGGGTTCCGCTTCTGCGTGTGGATGAAGCTGGGGAAGAAGAATGGGTCCCGGATGAAGAAGATGGGGGTGTTGTTGCCAACAAGATCCCAATTGCCTTCGTCAGTGTAGAACTTGACAGCGAAGCCACGAGGATCACGGACAGTGTCTGCCGAGCCACTCTCTCCACCTGAGCACACACACAAGTGCAAGTAGTGTTGAAATTCATGCCTACTTTCACATACTGCCCTGATGAGACAACTGAAATGAAGCAAACATTTTGGTCTCCTGAACATCTGAAGATATTGAACTTGTACAGGTTGGCCACTTGGAAGCGATTCCAAGGTTTCAGCCCTATGTTGCCACCAGGCAGCAGTAAGCATATCATGCATATAATTATTGCCAGAAGTAGGCTTTATTATTCAGTTCTACAGCCCAATATGAAACCCTTATTTGAACTTTAATGACACTAAGTAGATGGGAATTTTTTTTATTCATCCATAGTAGCAACCATCTCTTGAACTCTTTTCAAGCTGAAATTCTTACAAGCGAGGGAGTAAAACTATTACTCTAATGGCTCTCTAGCGTAGGGAGCTCACAAGTGTCTCAAGCTACAGATTAGGTCGTGTGGAATACTCTACAATGTCAATGAACTATGCAGAGCGAGTTGTGCCACCATTTAAGATACAATTCATCTCTGGTGCATTTCAAGAAGCGTCAATAAAACTTTCACACTGCCTTTATGTTTTCTGTTTGTCTTCTGTTTCAACAATATAAGGTACATAAATTTAAATGTTGAATCAGATTTCAAGCAGAGGGCATTTCACAATTCAGTAGATATTTGCAGCCGTTAGGATCCATAGACCATACCTTATTGTATGTACAGAAAACTGGTTAATCTGACCTTGATAGGATCAGCAAAATTGATCGAATTATCCAGCGGCCGAGTTCAATGAAGACAAATCGTCAAAACATCACCGCTTGATTTGGCAGTATTTTCTCGATGCTAACGTGCTCTCAAATTGAATGCATACCGAATTTGTATGGCTTTATATTGCAAAACAATGTGCACCCAAATTTGAGGTGCTCCAGATATTTGAAAATTAGCATGCCTAAGATTCTGGCAATGACAAAGCAGAAACCTGTTGAGTTACTAATAGTGTGTACAGGCTGCAACATATTGACAAGATAACATGTAGCCAACGTATTTGAACTACACATCCATAGCAAAAGACTAACCACTTTGAGGGAGTTTGGAATAGGGGGAGAGGCTCAGCTTTCCCCCTTTAACCTGCGTAAATATTTTGAGCCACCCCACTTCAAAAACACTTTCGAAGACTGACTTCAACTCGTTTCGAGATGCAAGCAGCCGTCGGGAGCGCCGAAATCGCGCATTAAGAGGAAGCTTTTGCTCGGGTGCTCCTGTCTAAATACATGTAAAAGGAGAATTCGTTTTTCTCGGCAACCACTGCACCAAATATGACAAGGTTTGTTCCATTTAAAAGACAATTCGAATTTTCGATTCAGGTTGTCCATTCCTTATTAAAAATTGGCAATAATTGCAAGTTTTCAGATAATGGAACTATCGATTTTACAACTGTAACTCAGCAATGAAAAATGATGTCACAATTGTGTGAATTGCATCTAATAGTACATCTAAGGTGGACAAAATTGATATGTTACACGTGAATCTCAAAAAATTTTGCAATATGGAAATAGGAATGGAGCTCCATGCTTGGGAATTTATGCATAAACTCAGGGCCGTCCAAAGGGCCCGTGAAGCAGCGGTGAGGCTAGCCTACCCGTCCCGATGTGGGAGCAGCCCGCTGCTCCACCGCCTTGAGCGGTAGCATACCTCAGGACCTAAAGTTCTGTCTATACAGCTTTTGTAGAACCCTGGTGCCCAACGCAAGGACTTGACGCAAGATAGAAACAGACATATCGAATTTCTGCGATTTGAATGATCTAATGGGTGCCGTTTACAGAAAAGCGATATCCGTTTTTGATGCAGCGCTATTAGTTCGTAAACTTCGTGCTTCTTCGTACTTTCAAATTTTTGAAAATTCTTTGAATACTCAGGTCCTAAACCAAAATTCCGCTTCTAACAGTCACTAGAGTATAACTTTCTCAACTGCAACAAATTTCATTAAAATCGGCCCGGGGGGTTATCTCAGAAAAGCGTTTCTGCGTTTTACATGTATTTGAATAGGCCGCGTTGGAGTTGGGCCCGAGCTAAAGCTTCCTCTTAAGCCCGTTTCACATGATGCGGTTTTCCTGATGAGTAACGATACGCGTTGTAATTGGTTCCCCGTTGTCGCCGCATGTGCGTTTTCGCAGAGTTGCGCACTCCGAACATCGAAAAATCGCGTGCACGAAGGGTCCGACGGCTCCTATGGCGCAACTGCGCAAGTGTGAAAACGCAAGCAAATCCGCACCACGAGAAACAGGCTTTACGTGACTGCTACATTAGCATGTAAAATACATCTTTGAAATCAGTCTGTAATTAAATCCTGAAAGCGGCGCGTCGTTGTCGCCATCAGAAACAACTTTCTGTGCCGCCATCTTTTGAAGATAATGTCGATGACGCTAGCTTGGACGGTAGGCTGTTGCTGGCGCCGCGAATGCGATTTCAGTTTGCGCGCAACTTCCGCGCATTAGAAACGGGTAAAGAACAGTAACCACTCATTGTGAGCTGCGCGTTTTCATGTCGAAATCGCCTGGAGGCATGTCGAATGTCGGCGTTTCAGAGGGACTTCGTTGCGTTCACTGGACAACTTCCGCGCATTAGAAACGGGTAAAGAACAGTAACCACTCATTGTGAGCTGCGCGTTTTCATGTCGAAATCGCCTGGAGGCATGTCGAATGTCGGCGTTTCAGAGGGACTTCGTTGCGTTCACTGGACAGACGCTGACGCTATTTGGGTCACAATTCATAATATTTTTTCTTTTTTGGGGGGCGGAGCGGAAGGGGTTCAATATTTGGGCCAGACGTGTACGTGGGTGAACAGTAAAGCTTTAATTATGCTGAGAGAACCAATTTCAGGAAATAACGAAATTTCAAAATAACGAAACTTCTGGCCCACAGAAATGTATAGACGCCAACCAGAAACTTCGGTCGGGATCGAGTTAACCGAAAAATTGAAAGTATCGGAAATGAACTATGTACAATTGGCGCCGGAATAACACCGCCACGTTTCTCGTCAACCACTCAACGAGACATTGAGTAACCCGTACACAGGGAACAAACGCCAATTTATTGTTTTAGCCGGTAGTGCCTTATAAGTGGCAAGGGCGCATCTAGAATAACGGACGTTTGTTTTTGTATGAATAAGGAAAAAAAATACGCTTCTTGTAGCACAATGTACATTGAGCGTGTTGCAAAGCACTTTCTGCTTGATTACATGTATATGCAAGCAAGTACACTTGCTCGCATCTAAGTAAGAAACAGGCTAACATATGTTGGACATCTACAGCAACCAGAACAAGTATCTGAAGAAAAGCAAGAAAATATTGCAAACTGTCCTGGTTATTATCAACAGTCGCGTACCGACGGTGGAGAAGCGCACGGCCATGGGAGTCCTCTTGCCAACCTGACTGAAGATGGAGGCCTTGGTGTATTTGGTGATGTCGTGGGTCACTTCAAAGTAGCCGAAAGCTCCGGCGCCCTTGGCGTGGACAACGCGTTCCGGAATACGCTCCCTGGACGGAAAGAACGGACACACGTCAATACGAGGGTCTGCAAATCAAATGCGAGTAATGCAGGAAAAGCAGTCATTGTACGCCAAAAATAAAAAAATCGGTCGGCTCCACCTTCAAGTTGGCGAACCACCCGCCGTGGAGGCCTACAGTGGCTTCGGCTTCGCGCTGCTATAAGCCCGAGGACGAGGGATCGAATCCCGGTTGCGGCGGCTGCCTTTCGATCTAGGCGCAATGCAAGAAAACGCCGATGTGCAGTGCATTGGGTGCACGCTAAGGAACCCCAGGTGGCCAAAATTATTACCGAGTCTCTCCACTACGGCGTGCCTTATAATGATATCTTGGTTTTGGAACACAAAACGCAGAATTTAATGTTGCCGAACCAGTCACTTCACGTCACGGCTTTCGACAGAGCCTGCTCAAGACTGCACTCACTGAGAAAGCTTTCATTGCACTCGAAAGGATACAAACACAAGCTATATAAAGTGCCTTAAAGTTATTTGCGCGCAGGAAGGGGCTCAAACGCGTGTGAGCCGCTACGTCACACCGACATAGCGGCTGTGGTTTGGGAAGGCAAAAAAAAAAGAAGCAACTTTCTGCTTCATTTTCTCTTCAAGTAATCAACGTTTTCCAGTTCAATAAACGACGTTTCAGTTGAATACATTGAAAGCATAATGTCCGTTTAATGTACCTTTAGGTGGTAATTAAAGGCGATGGTTTTAGGTGTCCACACGAATTCTTTGTCACCAACACCTCTACCGCGCCCTCGTACGTTGTCACTGCAACAATGCATGACACGGCGAACATACTTCACGCAGCACCGCAGAAAACATTCTTTTGCGCAACCGGGTATTTCATGTGTCGGCAAATGCAATCACCTAAGCACCGCCCCTTCGCAACACACAAATCCAAATTAGGTCGCGGCTGATGTGCTTTTCTTTGTTTACCATGACGCTTACCATGGCAACATTCTAGCATAGGCAGACACGTACTCGCTACACTGGCTGACACGTGAAACTGAAGGAATCGCCGAGGCACGCTTCACCCACGAAAAGCTTTGTAATGCAGGGAAGCCAGCTTCTCGTTTAGAAGCACTTTCATTATTCTGCGGACACATCCTTTGCACGTGTCCGTGTGACATGCCGAGCGTGTCGGGGCCCTTTGCACAGTACTTCTCGGAACGACATGGATTTTCTGCGATATCACGTTAATTAACCATACCTGCAGGTGCTGAATAACCATACGTAAAAATGGCATCAGTGGGTGTTAACACATCGAGATGAAATACACACCGTATGCGCACAACGGCACACGTACGCGCAAACGTCGTAGGCATTCGCCTCATTTCTGCCTCTTCACCGCCATACCAATATCCTAATGATGCAACCACCTAGGCGACGATTCCATAACAGAGGGGACCAGATTCGATCCGTGCTGAGGCGCCTGTTTGTTTACTGCGGCGCTTACTATTGTCATGGTAACGTTCTCGGTAACGCACACACTACTACTACAAATATTGTCGCACGCGGAACAAAATGCCTCATTGAAACAAGCTTCTCCTGACAGAACGCCTTACTGCAAAAAAAAAAAAAACAGCTTTAAAGTTTTCGAAGGGGGCTGCAGATGGATGTCTTGTGCTTTCCCAGATCGCGAACGTACGAATTCAGTTGCGATGACGAAAGAAGCAGGCACGGTGCATGTATGCTGCTATAGTTACTAGACGTAACAGTGGCAATGCAGTAAAACAGTCGAGACGGTCTACATCGTAAACCTACGCTCAGGCGGAGGCTCATCGTCCTCGTTTGAACATAGCTAGGCGTCTATCACCGTTACCTATCTAACTTTGCCACGACAATGAGTTGCACTGTATCGTGCTTATCGCGCGTTTTTAGCGCAGGTTTGAGCCATTTGTCGCGCTAAAGCTATTTTACCGCGTGCTAAGAAATTCTCTTCTTTAGCATCAACAGACAAAAGTTCAGCGTGAGAGTGAGCTGACAGCAAAAGGCCTTGTACACTCGAGGCTGCTGAAGGCATTGCGAAGACCAGTTCGCTAGCAAAATTACACAACTATTTCACATACGAAAAAAAAAAATTGACAGAGACAGATTGCGAACTTCTGTGTTCGCGCCGCGACAATACGCTGTAACGATTCCGAACGCCTGAAAAACGCTTTAGAACGCATTTTAAATACGGACGGGTTCAGTTTCGTTGCACACAAAGGTACATTCTTTTTAAACAGCCAGCTCTATAGTATTTTCCAGAGACGTGGAGCGTAATATTTAAGGCGGTGAGCAGGTGCTGCACCGGTCCGCACAAGGAATGCTTACGAATCTCACAAACATGCACCTTATCGCGCTGTCACTCTTAAAAAAAAAAAACAGGTCTCGAGAAAGGCAAACTACACACGACCCCCTCAGTCTTTTTTGCTTACTTCAATATTGAACTTGACACGCTTGCTTCGTTTTCTCAGTTTGCCCAGTCGGGTGCAAGAGAACCGCGCTCTACAGGTAGGGTATGTGAAGGTTTCGGCCTATCAGACAGACCAATTGATGCCGCAGAATTTCAAACTATGAACACTGCAGGTGGCAATGTGGCGTCAGTGGTCAGCATGCAACGCGCGCGCGACTGCTCATCTGGCAGGGATATTAATAGATATCATGGTACGTGGATTCGACTGGAGTTATAGTCCGCCTGACTTCGAACGACGACGTGGACACTGCGTTCACGTCCGTGACGTACGCTTGCACCCCCCCCCCCAAACTCCCGCAAGTTAAACCTTCGTGTGAAGTCAATTGTGCTGGCTGCATTCGTTGAAAAGCCACGTGAGAGCGCTACCATCCGGGCACGCATGCACTGAGCGAAACCATTTTCTTTAGATATTTTGCTGCAGAGTTTAAAAAGACAAGCACTTATAGCACATATCAGCACGGTTGTTTCAAGCGACGGGGTTTGAGTCCCAGCACCTGTACCAATTGAGAAGAGGTTTATTGGCGGCTCCTAATGCAAAGGCACAGCGACCGGGAATGGAGAGGCAGCCCGAAGCACTGTCCAAACGGACGCCAGCAATCAACAGCGGGAGCCGAGGCGAGCCGCGCGTTGGCGATGCGGCTGCGCCGCGAGGCGCGTCTTCTTCACACTTTTTAACGCGACAGCGTTAAGGAGCTCGTGTCGCAGAAAAGCCGGTCGTGTCGCAGAAAAGCCGGTCGTGTCGCAGAAAAGCCGGTGTCGTCGGCGGCGTTGGCCGTGAGCGATAAATCACGGCAGGCACTTCATAAATAAAAAGCAACTTCCAAGATGGGCTGGGTGGGAATCGAACCAGGGTCTCCGGAGTGTGAGACGGAGACTTTTTTTAAGTATGGCGTGTAGCGCCGCGTATATTTGGTTCACAAAGTTTTCTTCTTTATTTGCAAACATTTTATCCTCCGCCACTTGCTTTTGTTTCGTTGTTGCTGCCTTTCCAACTTTATCACATCCGTTTTATACGATTCGCGCTGAGCATCTGCTTGAGATTTTATTCGCATCGTCTTTCCCTATCTTTCATCTTAAAGGAAAAAGGATACGCACCTGTCAAAGTGCGCCATTTCGTCCAGAAAGACGACATCTTGCAGCAGCACGGGGCCTCGGGGTCCGACGGTGAGCACATTGGTCTTGTCGGCGACGGGGGCACCCCACGAGGTGGTCAGGGGCTCCGGCTGCACGAACGGTAGAACGAAACCCTTCTTAAGAATGCAAACAGGCACTATAATTGCAAGCAAGAATAATTTCGATTAAGTAAAAATGCGTCCTTAAATATTCTGAAGGCAGCGACGACACTTCGTACTGCGACAACTAGCACCGTTGGAAGCAGCTCGTGAAAAAAAAAAAAACCAATTCTTACGGCCAGGCCTTCCGAGGCTGTCCGCTTCCAGGTATGAACGAAAACTTATCGCAGATATATTAGGCGTAGAGCTTTTCGTACGTTTTTGAGCGGTGTGGAAAGATTAGGTGGAACATCAATGCACCCGCGGCGTTAACTTAGTGACCAGATAGCGTTGCTGTACTTAGCCTGATGACTTGATTCCGGCCGTGGGGGCCGTATTTTGATGTGGGCAAAATGCAAAAAAAACGTCCTGTGTAAATTCTAGCTGATAAAAATTATACCGGAGTCCATTACACCATGCCATGTAACAAGATCGTGGTTTTGGCATGTTAAACTCCATTTTCTTTTATGAGCCAAACAGAAGATTATTTACGTGTGTATGTATTAACGTAGCAACATGTTTGTCTCGAAACCAGTGCAAGACAGTTCCTAGCAAAATGATATGCTTTGAGTGATAACCGAGTTATCCCGCAATAGCGACACGCACCATAAAGTCACGAAAGGTTATAGGCGAAATGTTTTGTAATAATCGCTAGGCGATCATCGCGGGAATTTCGATGTACGCCACTTTTGCGAACCTTGGTCAGGAGAAATCACTGTCCGTTGCCCTATTAATAATGAGTCGTTTTAGAGAAACGTGGTAGTTTTATATTGTGTGGTACATACATAGCACACTTTGCTCGACGAACCAGTCGGCAACATCTCGCACACCATAACACACGCGCATGCACACACAAAAAGATATTGCCGCTGATTCGCTGGACAGTAATGCTGAACTATGTGCCAAAATTCATGGTCCACATCATAATACGTTAACTAATTGCGGGAGGCAGAAACACTATACAAGCGTCCTCTCCCACGACGTCCAAACTGCAGGCGTGAGACGACCACACCCTCGGGTGAAATTGTCGCTCGTACGTTCTTATCGCAAAGTAAAAGCTGGGCCCCATAAACGACGCGTTCGGTATCGTCAAAAATCGGGGCGTGTCCGAATGGAAGAGCGTAACGCTTAACGATCCCTTCTGCATTCGCCAACAGCTTTGCCTCGTGCCTAAAAAGAGGGTGAACGCCTTGAAACTGGTCTTTCAGGCGTGTCTATAGTAACATACAAAGTTTTCCCCCCTCAACGTACCACGCTACGCTCGCACACAAGTTTAAAAAAAAAAAGGAACTAAAGATCAATTTCGCTTTTGTACACGCGACGATGGAAGTCCAGAAGCGAGATTATATATCGTTGATCGGGCACTCCGGTTACAAATTAGGCTTGGATCGCGGTGCGGCCTTCGCCAAGGGAAGTGCGTCGCGAACCTTTTATGAAAGCTTTCAATCCCTTGTCCGCGCGAGTCAATTAAAATGCCTGCCGGCGTTTCTAGGTGGTTCGAAGCAGGAAACCCCCCTTTGGGACTACGTGCGCTTTCAAGGCCGAGACGGGAGGTGTCCGCGCCCGCACGCAGCAGACACGCACTGCGCTGATATCGGGCCGGCGCCACCATCACTTACACAGCTGAAAGAACGAATGTGTAACGAGCAAGGCGCAATAGACCAGGACAGAAGAAGAACACAAACGACTGGACCACAAACCAGAAGAGGACCGCAAACGACAGGCGTCGTTTGTGTTCTGTCCTGGTCTATTGCGCCTTGCTCGTTACACATTGAAGCATGAACCAACTAGCCCAAGCAAGAGTTTTACGTGAAAGAGCGACCAATGGGCCCGTTTTCAGCTACACGACAATTCCTGTTCTTCTGCAAGTCTCTAAGAGGCGAGCGAAAAAGAGATGAAACTGTGACAAACCGAGCATTCAGCACAATTCCCCGGCCACAGAACCGTATACTGCAACTTTCGTCTGTGCCGTCCACACGTCGAAGGCATGTGTAGTTCCCGAGAGACGCAGATATATGTAGAAAAATGCTCGCCTCCGCAATGTCGTCACGAAAACAAGCGAACGCAAACCGGTGGCGCATCTGTACAAGTTTTTTTTTTCCGACTTGTATACAGCGAGGTATTTGCCGCTGCATTCTTAATAAGTTGTCGCCGAATGTAGATGTCCGACCACACGGACTGCAAAGTACACGCTTACACTTGGGGCGGCAGGAAATGATAACTCACTTTACACGAGTACCGCCCAATGTAGGAAGGTCATTGCGATAGTTACCCCCTTACATCGCCTTGCATTGAAATTGTTTCTTATTCCTCCCAGTTTCATCCGCCTGTGTGTGAAGACCGTTTTGGACTTCGCGAACGTGAACTGGACGCAGTCCTAAGCACTTATTAAAGAATCGAAGACCGGCATTTGTGGAAAGATTGGAAGAGACATATGCAACGTTCGCGCTGCACAAATGTGGAAAATTGCTCATCGTGTAAAAACGATGTAAGCGAAGAGAGAGAGACAGAGAGAGAGAGAGAGAGAGAGGAGCGATTGTTAAGAGGAAGAGGCGCTGCAACCCTTTACTGAGCATAGCGCCCAGTGTAAGCGAAAAAAAGACTGCGAACTCGTTGTGCGAACACGTGGATAAGAGGCGGAGCGTGCGGTACCGAATTCAGCGACGTCAAATGCGAACTGGCAAATCTTTTGTAAACCATTAAGCGGAAATGATGTTTGTACCAAGCGGTCACTCGGCATCCCCGTACATAGAGGCGCACACCTTCCTGCCTGCCTGCCCGATGTCACTGCTCAAGGTTGCGCATGCATCTCCAATGTTTTACGTATACGCTCCCGTCTGCGGGGAGCAAAAAAGTTTCGAACGATGCCCTGCTTACTCTGGACGCGGAACAATTAAGTTATAAAGATCAGTAGATGATTGCTTAGCGCTGTGGCCTATTAATTACGGAGATGTCTGAATACGAAGAGCGGGGGATAACCAAACCGACTTCGTAGCTTCGCTTCGTACTTTTCGTGAGGTCTACTCGGGCAAATAATGTCAACTGTTTCGTATAGTAAAATTGTAAACAACAATTTAGCTCTATACCGTCTGAATAATGCATTCTGGTTGTGTGTATGTGCGTTAGATCGAGAGAGAGAGAAAAGAGTACGAGCGCACACGCCAGCGGAGAGTCGCGCTGCTTGTGCAACATTTCACTGTCTATAGTCGGAGCGGATTCGTATTGCTCGTGGCTGCTTGGAATCGTTGCGCATGCAGCTGGAAGCGTACTTTTCTGCAATGTAGGAGGGCATGCGTTTTCGCCACGAGCTTCGTCGTGAGCTTGAATATACGGCACGAATGTGTAACCACCGAACGTCGCCCGCCTACTTTAAACGCTGCGACATAGAACGCTTGCAACGGCAAAACGCGCACGCAGAACTTGCAGCAGCAGATGCAGTACACGTATACTGCAGTGCAGCAGACGGCATGCAGATCAAGAACGGGCTGGTACGAGCACTCTTGTGCATTTGGATAGCTCGCTGGCTAGTTAGGATAAGCTTTTAGCTCAGGCGCTCTTTTACCTAAATTCATAGGAGCGAAGAAATCTGTATGCTCAGCACGTACTGCACAGAATTTGACGAGGTTTTGTTGCAATGAAAAGAAAAAAAATAGAAGCTACCCATAGTAAGGCCGTAGATTTGATTTAGGTAGTATTTCGTTCTTACATAATTGAGAATTGTAGGACAATTTAGAAAGTATAAAGTTTTTTTTCATAAATAAAGAACATTGATTCTGCATAACCAGGACTATAGAAACATCTAAAACAAACCAAATTGAATTATGTATCGCTTTATAATATACCACTGAAGGGGAAGTAGGAATTTCCAAAAAGAATACCTTCGTGGTGTGATGTTTTATTTTCCGCTTGAGATGCCCCAATTCCCGTAGTTTACATAAAATGGGACATCGGTATTGGGACTTACGGATTTTTAAACATAGTCTTAACGAAAATTTTGAATTAAATTTTAAATTTTTGTGCGTTTCCTGCTGTTTGCGGTACATTAATATTTGCCGATCTGTAGACGAGGTTCCTGCATACACGTGAGACAATCTCGTGTCACAAACGAAAAAGATATGGCCTGCTCTTGCCTTCGCAATGTCGTTACCACAGAGCTGTATTTAGTGTTTCAATGTAGCGCCTCCCTTTAACCCTTAAATGTCTAGTATCCTACATGTAGTACACCGATTCTGTTCGGCCTCACTCCACACATCTCATAGAAAAGAACAAAGCTCCTAGCGTGCAATCACGAGGTGATAACTATCACCAATGTGCGTATAACTAGTGTGTAGACCTTTCACATGACGCAGCACTCAGTTGAACAGTTCGGCACGCTGCATATCGTAGTCGTGAACGGACTTACCGGAGGTTCAGGATGTGCGTTCGGAATGTGTGCAACGAAATGAATTCATCTAATGCCCATCCCTTCGAGCAATCCAGACCAATGATTAGAATTGCGGTATCTGTCACGGGCGATATTTTTTTGAAGTAGTGCTAACGTAAAAAAAAAGGGGGGGGCGGGTTACAATGTACGTATCCACAAAAGCAAGAAAATAGGCAAGAAAAACCGATACAAGAATCACAAGAAATCATACAAAGCAGAACAAATAGAGAGCGCGGTGTTTGTTCCTAAATCCAGTAGAGGCAGGCTCTCGAGGCCTGCCCGAGCAAGTTGAGAAAATTGTGCACGAAGCGCCAACGTCACTCGGTTGTTTGCGCTAGCTACTGGTACGATTATATCTCGTTTTCCTCATATAGCGCCCTTCGTTCGAAATGTGTACGTGCTTCTGAGTGCAAGCGAAAGCGGAACCTTGAAGGGGAATTCGTTCGTTACAGGTGAAGCAGAAATCCGGGCATGCCAGACGGGAAGCCGACCGTACAGACAAGGAGGTCCTGCGTAGCAGCAAACACCGCCGCAGAAAGGGGGGGCCCCAGAAGGCAAAGAGGACGCCCGAAAACCAGCCAAGCCGGATCGGCCAAACTGGCCGGGCCAATTTGAAGAGGCAAGCGGGCTCGCGTGAAGCAAAGGTAAACGAGACAGGGGACGAGGGGGCCCTCCCCGCCTCGGCAAAGTGAGGAGGCCGGAAAGCGCGTCTGCAAACGTCTGAATGCTACGTCGTCTGCTGAAGTAGACATGTTCCCCGAAGAAATCGACGCCGACGTAGAGGAATTGTTAAAAAAAAAACAAAATTGACGTTTCGGTCCCTATCAAGCTCCCGTGGAAGGAACCAAAACGTCGGGGTTTTATAGAAAAATTTCCACGTTGGTCCGCATGAGTTCCGTTTTCTTAACTGATCCAGACCAGACGAGATGTCGTCAAAAGCTCGACATTTAACAGGGTCTGAGAGTTCGTAAGCTTCGTTAACGTAAGGCTAGCGAATACAATACTGCTAGTAAAAGCCATGATTAAGTTACACGTAGAGGTGCATGCGGACGACGCGTACTGTCGCGAAGATTTCCGGCAATGCATTGCAATAATACGTTTAGTTAGTTCACCTGGTGCTAATGTCTTCAGGCACACTTAACGCGGGAATGCTTATGAAAGAGCACGTTGTCAATTCAATATACGGTCCGCAAGTAATTTTATAAATCGCAGGCAATAGGCTATCGCAGCCTACACTGAAAACACGCTGTCACTTTAACGGCCTTGATTTCTTTTTTTTTCATTTTTGAAAAGCCATTCGCGTCGTTCCGACAAGACGTTTTATCACCGCGAACACGGGAAGGAGAGAGTCAGGAATAAAAAGAAAAAAAAGAAGTACTTAGGGTAATAAAGAGATTCGACTGACTGTCGCACTGTGCAGTACGTCATAGTGTACGCCTTACAAAATGACAAGCCTGCCGACATTTTGATGGTCAATGCTTGGAAATAGAGCCACGAAAATATGTCCCCGATTTACTGTAAGATTATTTTACAATATGGTGTTTTGTTTTCATACATTGGTCGGGACGCTTTGATTGCTGTCGTAGTGCCCAAGTAACATTACGTAACAAGAGCGTATTTAGAAGCAATGCCAGCACGTTTAACACATACTTGGGCTTTACTGTCTAAAGGAAGCGTCTTACATTTGGAGGAGGTGCGTAAGCATCGGAAGAAGCAATTATCTCTGAGTTTTTTTTTACTTCTACCGAACGGTAGATTCTTTACAATTTTAATTCTGTTTTAATGAAAAAAAATGTGCACTCAAGGTTACAGTGACGATAGTGTACGATCCAGATCATCAGCACCGTCCATCAACGTTCAGTGATAACCAATATCTTTCAAACGCACTTCCTATTCAATATTATTACAGTTCCAATACATCGGATAAGTTTTCAGTTCTGCCCCGTTTCAGCAAGAAGGTCGGGCAAGCTCGCGATTACTGCAGGCAGTAGCGGGAGCGTCAAGGTTCAGTGCTTCTTGGCCGATTAGCATTGATCGCGTGCAAGATAATTAACCCTGAAGCTACCGCTGCAAAAAAAAAAAAAATATACCCCATTTCCCCAGTATCCAACCCCATCAGAATTATGGGAACTTACGGGTCTTCATATGGGCAACCAGCGCTGAAACATCTCATGTGAGCAACACTGCCATAATACGCCACCTAGCGAGCGGAGGAAGCAGTTTTCAGTAGCACATGCTTTCGCGTCAGCAAGTTCACCGCTTGCTTGAGGTATACGTATTCAGACTGGGTACTGGCATGATCGACCGTTGGAGCCCATGCGCTCGTTGCAACACGCTTGACAATAGACAATGATTGGTTGGGCGCATCGGGTCGAAGCAGACGTTCATATCGTTATCAATCAAAATTATGACGTGCCATGAATTTATAGCCTCCCCATCGGACGGCGCCAGCATATTTTCGTTGCACACTTGTACCACCGTATATAGCGCCTCCCGACCAGCTGCATATCCCCTTAAGACGATCCATAACCGCCATATATCAGATGCTATTTTAGATGTGTTACGGGGTGAATGATTGTCTCCAACAGAAATTCCTCACTCCTTGATCCCCGCGCGTCCACCTTTCTGGAGGCGAGGGTTTGCCAAGGAGATTTACTTGCTGGAAGTAAAGAACGCCTGTTCGCCTGGTGCGGAAAAAGATTCTATAGGAAGTGCACATACTCGAACCAATGGAAAACGAAACGTTCGTGTTTTCTGGTATATCCGCCTGTATCACTCTCCTTTACAATTGCGCCTGGACGATCGTAGGTCGCTGAACGTCGTGACTGTGATAAAACTGTCCGAATTGTAAATCTAGCATTGCTTTCCACTAGAACAGCTCGTCCGTGAGCTCACGGGGGAAAAAAAGGAAACGCTGAATTACGAAGTTGTGTCAATTAGATTAAGTAACAAAGGTATTCTCGAAGGAACAAATTCAGCACAGGTTGGTAGACTACCACCTTTTTAAGTTCGGTTTATCGTGATTTGACTGATAGAGGTAATATGAGATAAAACAAGCTCGCTTCTAGACCTACGTTCAATTTCTGCGAATGAAACGCCTCGCTGTAATATTGCGCTCACAATCCTAAACAAGAGCGAGGATCTGAAATTGGCAGGAAAAGAAAAAAATAAACTATGTTAACACTCTCCGGCTACCTGCTTGCGCAGCATTGGAGTCTGAAACGATTTTGGAGATCGGGCAAGTAGGTATCGACCCATCTTCGACAGGACCACTGGCGACAAGGATAAGTGGAGTCCTTATCGTCAGTGGGGCTACCAAGATGAAACTGATGCATGCACCAACAAAGCCCAATCGAAAACCTGAAAACGAAAAGAAAATCCGCGGAGGAGACGGTATACGGCAACATTCTATCGTCCTAACATCCTATCGGCGCCATCTTATTTGCTCAGCTACGTGTCTTGCCGAGTCGTAATTACATGATATCAAAGCAGTCATCGAGTGATGCAAGCGCCTATTATCTTGAGTATCCTGCCGAAACTTCTGACGCAAACGCACACATCAAGCGAGCGATCGACTTGTGAACGCCTTCAGAATTATAAGTTTGATGCGTTCAGCACCCTTGAAACTCGCTGCCATGAACAAACTAGTAATTACACTCAGAAAGAGATTTCGCAATGTGCGACTAAAGGGGTGTAGGTCTGTCAACAACAAACACAACAACGACCACAACGACAATCGCACCACAGTCACAACCACAACAACCAGAGTTCAGAAAAGAAAAAAAAAGCACGCGGGTTTCGCAATACATGTAGGCTGGACTGCGGTGAAGCGATTGTTGTTCGCCGAGATCACGAGGGAATGAAGAGCACCGCCGGCATACGAGGAAAAAAAAAATGAAATTGCAGCCCCGGCGGCATCCGAGGTCGGCGAATGGCTGTGTTTTCGTCGAGTGTTAGATGCGCAGTTCGTGCAGATATACGAGACTCGCCGACGCCGGCCTGTTGTGTACGCGCTAGCAGATCGGCAAACAAGTTAAACTATTCCGTCGCATGTGTATTTGGTCGATTACGTTGAGTAAGCGTCGCAACAGGGGCGATGTTGGAAACGACCTTCCCGGAAACAGCTTTGAGTGCGATAGCGTTTGTGCGCGTCCCATCATCGCCCACTTTCCTGAATCGAACACGGACGATGTTCCACCATGGCTAGCACAGTAGAGGCCCTTTCAAAATAATTGAACTTCACTGTAAGCCCAATACAGACATTTGTATAGAAATACATCTTAGATGCTATATCAATGATTTGAGTATGAACCTCCCACTGTATCCCGAATGGTCAGTGAACGAAAACTATAATACAGGAGACGAAGCGCGCACATTCTCGTTTCGTCGCTGTTGTCTGCTCGCGCAGAGACTGCGCAGGTGTGACGTCATCAACGTAATGGGCGGACCAGCCAGCATGCACTATAGCTGCGGTTTTCGCCCTAATCACAGCCAGTCATTAGCTATCCGGGAGGTAAACACTATTCTCTAACAGCGCCGTGGATTAGGCAACCTGCTCTGAATTCCCTGGCCACGTGCCAATACACGCGTCTATTTGGTATACACAGATTGGTAACACATTCAAAGCGACGACGAGCTTGCGCTGCAAGCGGGTACACAACGCAGGCGGCGAATAAGTTGTGCACAACGCACGGCTTCAAGTCTGGACAAGAGCTAGCAACAGCGATTTTAAACACAACCACATACTCCCCTGAAACCTGAAGAAAACCACAGAGGTACAATGTTTCGTCATTGACAAGTCCGCTCTTATAGGCGGTGTCGAAATCCGCGCCCTTGCGACAGCTCTCTGCAGTGGATAACAGAAGCTGATGTCGAAGGCTATGGTTTTGCTACCTGCGTGTGCCGGAAGCAATCGCAGAGCTGTAAACACGTCATACACGCCATGTTTTGGACACTGAGGAATTACGTTAGGAAAAAAGTGCAGAAATTAAGCATTGTTTGACCACTACCACGGTTGGATGAACAGAGCGACACCGCAAAGAACTTGGAGGAAATGACATTTTTTTCTCGACTTATTCAACGTATTGAAGGAAAATTACGCTTCACTTCATCAAAACGGCAAAACGAATATGTAGCATCGCGTGATGAGCTACATTCGTTCTGCAGCCTGGATTGTCAGGTCGCCTGAGAGCACTGGAAGTGTACTTGGCGGGCGCTTTATTCAACAGTCACGACAGAATGGTCTCGCACTGCAGCTATCAATTTACTGGAAGACAAATGGCGCCGAAAATGTGACATAATCGCTAGCATATCGTACCCTTCCCCACATGAACCTGGTTTTTAATCCTTGGCGAACGTTAGCGGACACCGGTTCTCACTTATTTTCAAAAGGAAACATACAAGGGGCTTCAGTCTCGTCTAATACTTGCCATTGACCGTCGCATGGTGCGGGAAATATAACGTACACGTGTGAAGGCGTTCAGCCATTAAGACATCGTGGAACGTCGTAGATTGCGGTGTACCCTAACTGAGCACAGTATACGGTTCACTTCTATGCGGGACACGCAGTTGACGTGTTATAGTTCACGCATTGCATGAATCTGGCCTTTCTATTGTGTCGATGTCGTTCGAATGAGTCCCACCGTCAGCCATTTATTTATTTCAACAAAGTAGAACTATTTCAGTTAGCTATAGGCTTTATTACTCGCAAGGCGTTTCTTCTTGAGAATGAATAGTGCTGTACACGCAAAAGAAAGAAAAGTGGAAAAAACAACGCAAGGAAGATTTGACAGTTACATTGCCTCCCGAAAAAGTGGTTGGCGGGATTAACGAATTGGTGCACGTTTTACGATTCTGTACAAGATAGCTAGCATCACCGTGTGCTGCGTTAGAATGTACTGAGCACAAGCAAAAAGGGAGATGCTGCCGCAAGGGAAAAAACCCGGGGACGGCTGAAATACTGAGTGAGGAAAGAAAAACCCAGCGCAAGCGAGCGAGACTCGCGAAGCCAGCCATTCGAATGCGCTACACAAGCCAATCGAGAGCGAACATTGTTAAACTGCGCGAACAAACGGACCGAAGGCAGGTCGCGTTTTGCATATACAAGGTTTTTCTTATTTTATCTTTTCTTTCGTTTTCCGTTTTGTTTTTTCGCGCACGCGCAGTGGTATATGTCGGGGGTGTACTTATACGTGGTCTGTGGAATACACATTAGTTGCAAGTCTGCGCCCGTCCTTGTCCCATGCTGCCTCTGTGGTCCGTTTGTTTGCGCTGTTTAACAATGTTCGCTAATACGTACCAACTCGCCCAACAACAAGTTCTTCCAATCGAGAGGATTTATTAAAATCCTGTTCAAGTAAAGAGAACAACGGTCATATAGTTGTGTGTGGTAGGATTCAAAGTTCTGCTCCTTCAGCTCTATTACCAGAAAATACATGACTTGCGTGAGAAGTCGAAATGCGTAATTGAGTAAACAACAAAATTTCGCTAAACAAGTATTTGCCAACTACTTTGGGACTCGCATTTCAATGCGCGCATTGCAGCCAGTTATCATGGCGCATTCACTTGGAACAAATTCGAAACTAGCACCAGTCTTGATAAGTGTCGTTGGAATTACGGTTACAGATGCGCTGCTACAACTATTGGAAAAAGAAATGCCTTCTCAAGCAGTTCAGGACAAATTTAACTGGAACTGCGAGGCACCACGTCACAGTTTGTGAACGAATATATGTCAGATCTGATGCCTGCTACAGAATTCCTGCTCCTAATTGGGCATCTCTCGCAAATTGACCAGGCTGAATTAGCAAACTGCAATATGTGCCGCGGAGAGATTATTTAAGCTTGTTAATTTTATACTTATGCATTTCAGTTTCTCGTGTAAAATCTCGGTGTCCGGTTATCCCGTTCACGGAGTAAAACTAACTGCCGCAGGCAGTCAATTCTGGTAAAGGTAAAAAAAATCAGCTGGTATACAAAGGTGTTTACGTGATACGGTCCAAGTAGAAGTTTCCGAGTTGCAAGTACCTCGGCACAAACGCTAAAGAAGCAACTTCATGACGGAAAGCCAAAATTCGTAGAGTATCCATGGAAGTAAGTCACTGAAACCAAATGCGCTGAACAAAGCCACAAGAGCAGGGGATTGGGCGGGCTTTTCCTCCGACACGTAAAGTTCTGGGGGGAGTCATTCGAAAGCACACGTACAGTCAATCACAAAAGTTTCCGAGCAGCCTGCAACAGTAGTCAGTAAAACCGAATATCACAACGCTGATCACATATACTGGCAGAGGCTGTCAATGCGAACAGTATGCTGCGCTGTGAGGCTACGCACATGTTCAGCTTTTTCTCATGTGTGTTTCATAAAATTTTGTGGTTGACTGTACGATCCGTGTAAGTATGTAACACGCATGTAGTGCTTGTACACTGCCATTGAAACATCGCAGCTGTTGCTCAATGCAAGAGCAAAACAATGTACTTTTTTTTCCATGATTAAGTTATTGCGTTGTACAGCGTTTCGGCAAGTAATTACGATATTTAAAGCAAAACTTGCTAAACGACAAATTTTACTTTCGTCTTTGAGAATGACTGCCACTGTGCTCGCGAACTGTTCCAAAATGAAAACTCCTTTAAGCTTTGATGAACTTGGGACTGCGGAAACTAGTGAACAGATCCGTATGATCGCTACAAAGCCCAACGCAGCCATCGATGTGCGGAGTTCGGTGCATTATAATGGTGATTTAAGCGAAAGAAACTTGACTCGAACCCATACAGATGGCGCTCTTCCAGTTTTCTACCTCGTCTTCATTCCCTTTCGAGCTCTTTAATCAGAACGAGCGGAAACCAATTAAACCTCTCAACTTTTTTGTATTTCTCCATATATAGCGTCTCCAGCACGCTGTAGCGAAGTTTCACTTCTCTTTAGCTCATAAAACCGGTTACTAATTATATAGTCTATACAGTGAATATTATAAATAGAGTGAGCATTTCATTTATTGCACGAATGCAACGACCAGAAGCGAATGACTTGGCTTCCTGCCAATTAACGTGGCTTCCTGCCACGTTAATTTCGACTCCCTCTTGCATTTTAAAACTGCCCTAATATCAGCACACTGGCGTGTACTATACGCCGTCTTTACAACTTCGTCGTCTCGTCAGCTTAACTGGCCGAGAGGGTGAATGCGGCCCGCTGCGAATGAATTAAGAAAACTCCAACATGGCGAAATTTGAAAGTGCCCCGAGTGGCATTCCTAGACCCTGAGGAAAGGTCACCGAAGAACAGATATTTCAGAATGCCGCCGATGCGGCCGGTTTAAGTCGCGTCTGGTCGCGTGACAAATTTTGCCATTAGGTTCAGCGCAGAAGAGCAGACGTCCCCGTTCATTAGGCGCACGACGCGCTTCAACTTCCCACGCTCAGAGGCGGTGCGGCAGGGCGTCCTGTCAGGAGAGAAAAGACTTCCTGGTACGCCCCGTCTGGACCTCATGGCGCAATAGCGGCTCGATGCTCGGCCCACGTGACCGCGCTGGACCGGCGACCTCAATACGGACAAGGCGCACTGTCCTGGTTGCAGTGCATACCGTGCCAAAAAACACTGCGGCGAAGTGGTCAAACGGGAACGACGTATAGCACTGCCCTCGGCTCGAAGCAGACGATTCTGAGTAGCTTTTCGACCGTCTGGATCAAACAGGCGAGGCTGAACAGTTGCCACGATCACACGCACACCAGTGCCACGAATGCTGCGGGTAGGCGAAATAAAAGTACACCACCGCAGCAGAAACTGAACAGCATAAAAAAATGGCCGCCGAATCGTCACGCTTGGGTGAGGAGCGGTATACATGTGGGCAGATGTCGACGACCTGGATGCACTGCCTGCCTAACAGTTTATGCTGGCCGCTGCGGGTTTTCGCTTCTTCGCAGGCTCGGCGAGACGGTAGACGTATTGACGCGAGGATTCACAGTTGCGCACGAAGCGGCGGTCGATGCGCGATGAAAAGCTGGCGTATCGATGCCAGATTTAAGACGGGATAGCGAGAGATCCTTGGATAGCGAGAGATCATTGGAATTGCGGACACGTGTCGTTTCAGAGAGTTAACGGAATATCGGTGCTTTTAAATGTGTCACACGCTCGGACGAAAGCCCAGCGGAAAGAAATGTAATGACAATACAATTTCATATTGCGTTGGATCTCCCAAATGACTAAAGTAGCCAGATTGTCATGTCGCCAGCTGGATGGCACGCACGTTCCGTATAGACGACACCTGCATAGCCTCCTCTTCGTGTCATATCTTGTGCCCTTCTGACACAGCTGTAACCTCGAAGTGCTGAATGCCTCGAAGTTTAATGGAATGCACGCGTTGCGACACGGATGTACAATTAACGGCGCAAGAGCTTAGTTCAATTGAGGTCATAGCGCGTTTTCAGAGCTCGTAATCAATCGTCGAATGCGCACTTGCGCTCGCAGTATTAGCAGATACAGCTGCACACGGAAGATGGATTTCTACAGTTGACAAGCAATTTCACACAAAATCGTTGGGACGGAATGCAAACGTAGATGCCGGTTAATTGATTTGCATAAATCGAGACCACAAATTGATATACAGGGTTCCTAAAAGCGAAGCATTATAGGTTATCATCGCACATTCGGTCAGTTATTGGTGCCACGGCGCAACAACTGCGACTGTTTTGCTGCAGAATCATTGAGCAATGTCCTCACTTGCTTCGATCTCTATACCGTAGGAGAGGCCCAATAAATGTTCATAATCATTATTGTCGAACAGAAACGAAAAATGTGGAAATTCCGGATAGTGAATAGTCGAATCGAATAGCAAGTACTTTGATTCGCATGGGAACTTTGGGATGTTTTTTTTTTCAGATGCCATACTTTAGCTGCGTTTCTTCGATCAAGTGTTTTTATCTCCCCTTTCGGCGGAACATATTTGGTTCGCCGAAGCCACAAGTGCAGCCTCGCTGTTAGAGCGGCTCTCAGTATGCAGCTGGTGTGGGCGGATGTGCACAGAAATAGCTCCGGATGTTTCGACTTTGTTTTTTTTTTAGACCAAGCCACAGGGCTCGCTTCGAGAACGCGATCGTTGTCGATAAACGGTCGTCGTCGTTTTCACGGGGCGAAGTGGCTTGCGCGGCACGGTGCAATGTATGTCGGCCACGCCGTGTGCAGATATCGCGCAGTAAATGAAACTATTACCCGCGTCTAAGCGACGAAAGAGAGGGCGGCGAAGGCGGCGAGGTCTTCATGAGAAGGCGGCGAGGCCTTGAAGTAGAATTGGGGGGCCCAAGATGCGGCGGTGCTCGGGGTTAGATGGATTATGCGATCGCGTCGAGGCGTTCGAGGCACGCGGCGATAATCGATCGGGTTGAACGTCCCCGTAGAGAGAGAGAGACCTGGGACAGCCTGCACGAAGCGGACGTTTAACATATGTAGTCGGCGTCGAAAGTTGACGGACGACATAGGGATCTGAGGAAAGGGCGCATGGCCGAGCACTTTGTGACGGTATGTGTAGCCAGCACAACCGCAAAAGGATGTGCTGTTTGCACATGTTGTAGCACAAGCTGCTCATTTATGTGCATGAAGAGGCGTTCGCAGGTGGGTTAAATATCCCGCTTTTGTTTTTGTTTTTCACATCATGTGATCCCTAGACTTGACGTCTGCCGTACATTGTGCGCCGAAAGGAAACGGGACACTGCAACTATGTTAAAACAATGATTCCCGATTGGTGAAGCTATTGCTGATAACCTATAACGTCAGAAAGAACTTAGCACGGGATATATGACGGATGCTTTAACTCTTGGGAGTTTGATATAGACTAGCTGGGCCGGGTTCTTTAATATGCACGGAACACGTGGTGCACAAGCGGCTACCGCTGTTACGGGAATGGGGCCGCGGAAAGCCGGGACTCGAACGCGTAACCTGCGTTCAGCAGCGAGCCGCCATAGCCACTGCGGCGACCAACCCAGCAGACGCGCAAGTTTGCTACCTGCAAACTGCAGCAAGTTCTGGCAACCTTGCCATGCACTTAGGACCACGATCCGACACCGCCATTTTAATATGCTAAGTGGGCGACAGAAACGCGGCGACGCAGTCGATACTTCCGACGCTGTGACACTCGCGCATGCGCTGCGAAATATCCTTGACCGTCATTGCCAACATCTGCCCACAGCTGTAAAAGCAGTGGTACGCAGAAACAAATAACGAAGCGCGGTTTCAACGGCGCTTTTGCGACTGATTTGGCCGTTGGCATCGCTTCGTTCGCCCGTGGCGACGGCGTTGCAGTCTCTCGCCGGCGAACCGCATTCCAACGTGTTTTTCGCTGTACATACATATTTGAAATGCCTACCCTGCCACGCCTCTTCGCCGATACCTGCAGTGCTCGCCTGCGTCGGCCGTGCTTAGACCGGGCGATCGACCTCGTCCGAAGGCCTGCGCTTGTACATTGCAGCAGTCGAGAATTTTTAATACTCTGTTTTCCACGCGAGGAGGTAGGCCTAACTGCTTGCTGCATGTGCGGTTGTCATGCAGCGGATCTTAAATCGTAAAAGTTATTTAATGGCCCAGTGCGTTAGACACACCTGTTACAAGGTGACGCAAATAAACACAGTCGCAACGCAAAGTTCGAAGTACAAGCGCTAACTAATCACCTCGTTAGAGTGGATCACTCGAAAATGGTCGTTTATGCGCAGGTTCTTTGTCTTTTCAGATGGCAAGGAAAGAAGGAACTTTCTAATCTAGAACTGCAGTGTCCGCTTCACTAAACAGCGCTTGTTTGAACCCTTACTTACGATTGAGCTGGTTAGACTACTTTATGTTACAAGCTTTACCTTATACTTTATATTATTCATCCCAGCTTATTCACTTGTGTAATATAACGACTTTAACCGCCACACAAATCCTTGGAGCGCAATCTATACACGTATTATTGTGAATAAATGAGCCTGTAGATAAGACGACTTTAAAGAGGCTGAAAAAGTGTACAGCAAACATGGAGTAAGGTTTGTCTTACGTTAATTTCCCTTTTCATTTCCCGGTATGTTTATGCTACTAGGTTTTCAGTATAGTAGTGTATGAATTGCTGTATATCGAGTGTGTCCACGACAAAGTGATGTTATATACAGGGTGTCCGAACTATTATGCACCAAGATTTAAAGATATGCAAATGTCACGTACATAGCTAGACAGAACCAATGTTATGTTTGCCGTCGCTTGGAGATACTGAGCATATTTGTCTTTCCACCTAATTGCATATCTAGTCTTAATCAACTCCTGAAGTATTAGTTAGATGGGAAGTGTCAGTGAGAAAATTGTAGAGCAGCATCAGAAACTCCCGACACAGCTTTCTGCTGATCAATATGTGCTGCAGAAGTTTTTTCCGAGCGTGAACGAAGCCCGCAAATACGCGCAAGATCGCCGCGCAACTGGCCGCGGTATATCTGCATGTAGATACATACAGGATGTTTCAGCGAACACGTTTAAAAATCTTTAAAAGTTACCTATAGCAGATATCAACATTCTAGTTCATGAGCTGGTCTACTCAAAGCGGCGGAAAATGCTTGCAGAAAAATTGATGGGAAATCGACTAATTAATAAAAATCCACTAATTAAGTTAAGTAATTATGAGCCATATTGCAATTTACAAATTCTAGCCGTGGAGTTCGCAAGGCGGATCCACTTAGAACGAATTCTCAAGATAACACCAGTTTCGAGTTATAAATTCCCGAACTTTGCGGAGAAATGCATTGGCGTTCCAGTTACTTGTGTGCTGCAGTGCATGTAGCGACGTTTTGTTAACAACTTAACTGGAATGCCAATGCATTTCTCCGCGAACTTCGGGAACTTAACTCGAAAATGGTGTTATCTTGAAAATTCGTTCTAAGTGGATCCACCTTGCGAACTCCACGGCCAGAATTTGTAAATTGCATAATGGGCCATAATTTAACCTAATTAGTGGACTTTTTATTAATTAGCGGATTTCGCATCTCAATTTTTTGTGCAATCATTGTCCGCAGCTTCGTGTAGACCAGCTCATGAACCAGAATGTTGATATCTGCTACAGGCAATCTTTAAAAAATTTGAAAGTGTTCGCTGAAACTGTATATAGCATACGTATGTATAAACCGCAACTTATCGACAGACGCTCGTCGCACGAGTGTGGCGGGAAAGAACGCCTCGAAGGATCGCCGACAAACCGGACGCGGCCTAGAAAACAACGCACGCAACGAACCAATCACCGGCCGGAGAAAGAACAAAAAAAAAAGGGGGGGGGGGGGGTCAACGCCACCTGGCACAGATAAGGAGGATCGAGAGAGCGGCATACAGGAGGACCTTCCCATGCAACGTGTATAGATACCCTGTCGTGAGCGCTGGACAGGTGTAGACATGCAAAACGCTAGCCTGTCTCGAGGCTGTATGTGTACCATTCACAAACCGCGCGGGGCCGGGCGGACGTGCAGTGAACGGTCACCGCACACACGGGCCCTGCGGGAAAGGAGGTGGTCAGTCTGGCCTCCTCGCGACTGACAAGCCGAGCGCGACTTGGGGGGGAATGGCGTATGTGGCGGCCGGATTTGAACGGTTCGAGGATAAGTTGCGTAACGCTGGAACTGCCACGAACACCGAGCAGCCCCAGCCACGCAACTACTACGCCTTCACTGAATGTTGCAGTGTACGTCAACTAATCGTCCGGGAAAAAAAAACGATTTGATTAAACGAGAGTATTGGCGAAGAGAAGTACTCCGGCAAGCAAGTACACGGAACGAGTGCGGCGCCGGGAGGGGGAGGAAAAGAGGCGCAGTTGCGAAATGAAGCGAAATCGAAACTAAACAAGTAAACATGCCGGGTACAGCAATTACCCGTTAATTATTTGTAGGTGCTGAGCGGGAAATGCGTCAAGCTGCGTTATAATGCCTTCCGCGGTACTGGCCTCACTCGTGCAAGACGTACATTACCAGCCGCGTCGCAAACGCAGAACTAGCTTGCCAACACGCACACGCAGGACTGGAAGTGAGGATTAGGTGGCTTGAATTTCTTGGGCGCGTACGCTACTGCGATCAGACCCGATTAATAGGTGACGTTCAGTGAGCAGGAAGCTGTTCCGGAAGATTTGCTCTTAGTGTAACAGCCTGGATTGCTTTAACAGAATCTGATTTCTGAAGGGAAGGTTCATTTTTGCTTCATTGGAGGACCTTTTAAAAAGGCAAAGAAAGAAGAGAGGCGTTCTTCGTCGAGTCTGCGTATAAATGCACAGCAACAGCGAATCCACTATTGTATTGAGTCCAAAGTCTCAGTATAGTGAATGCTTGGAGACTAGGCGCCACAGATCTACAGGGGCACGTCTATACGGTCTCGCAAGGCGCATGTCGAGTCCGCGCATTGTTCGTGCCGACGCAAGGACACGCCGAGGCGAGACAATGGACCGAGCGGAGGTCCGTGCTTTTCCAGCAGACAACAGTATCTAGAGACGGGCGTTTTAAGAGAAGCACCTCCTCAGATTTTCTTTTTTCTTTTCTGGCTTTCAGTTCCACGTGAAGTGACCGAGGAGGACCGCACGCAGCTTTGTATCTTGAACGCTCCTCCGAAGGACGCTGTCAATGTGAAACACAGCCGGACACCGCAGTCGCACGGTCACGTGGGTTCGTACGGACTCGACCAACAGGCACGGAATGGAAGGGCGGGCCACTGACCACCACACACTGGGCGGACAAGGCCGGCGCCATTTTTTTTTTTCGCGTTGCGTCGGCCGAGGCGATGATATCGGAAGGCAGGTGGTCGTGGCTGTACGCGAGGAGAATGATTATGTGGTTGGCGCGTCATCGACAAACCTGCACTAACATGTCGCTTACCAGATGGGTTAGCGCAAGGCACGATCTGTCGCATTGATTAGATGCCCTTTGGTAAAGAGACAAGGTTCATTAGTGCATTTGACCAGACCATTCGAGCCTGAGTAAAGGGAGCCCGACAGAATGGCATACGAAATTAGACACTGACACTAGAAAGATTTCTAACTAAGTGGATAAAATGCCCAAGGGAAAGACACGGCTGACTGGAGTTGGAGCAACAAGGGCTCTAATTCGCTGACACACACGCGCCAAGTTAGAGGAAGGGAGAATAGGGAAAAACGGCGCTAAAAAAACAAAATGGAGCAGTCAATATAGCGTTGAGTGCACGTGACCAGATTACGTAGCTGTATAGCTAGCCCACACGGATGCTATGTGAAGCAGATGCTATGTGAAGCAGATGCTATGTGAAGCAGATGCTATGTGAAGCAGATGCTGAGCTGCAAATTGAAATCAACGGACTAAAGTATGGGACCGAGGATTACTGGAATACTTACACAAAAAAAAAGGTAAATAAATCAGAATAGCCGAAGACAGCCAGACCGATGGATTTCAGATCTCGTTAATAGACGATGTCCGACGCAGCGGATTAGAGGTGGTGCTGCTGACATGGCTCTGTGCCCCTAGGGACAATATTTCACCAGCATTCAGTGCTGCAGAATGTGGACATTTCATCTATATACTACAAAAGGAAACGCAAGTGGTACGATGCCTAACAACCATAAAAGATTATTCTGCTGGAATTAGACGTCAAAATGAAGATGGTAGAGCGCCGACTTAGTACTAAGGCTCCATTACTATCACAACCTGAACTGGCTTCAAGCAATAGGGCGCCACCCTTTGAATTCAGAACTTCCTTCGGATTTCACATTCTTACTGTTCAATTAGTTCGATAGCTGCCTGCTTCTCCAGTGTGCCTATATCTAGTAAGCATCATTCTGCAACACGCTGCCGATGTTGACGCAAGCATCCCCTCCCTGCGCATTCCAAAGCTGATGCCTTAATTTTTGTTCTGTGTATGGAGCGCTACCGAAAGCCCAATCACTTCACGCATTGCAGGTGTCACGTAAATCAGTGCCAAGATCTGTTCTGCTTTCCCGACGCCGTTACATTCACGCGTGACAGTTCATGGATGAAAAGTCGCACTTTGACTTTTGTGCGGTGCTCCAAGATATATGAACCAGTTGTAAAAAAAACAAGAAACGGACTTAGCATTAGGTACCGCACGCTTTGAAAACTGCATGCACCTGCGACAAAGCCGCTACGCGACTTCGAAGAAAACGCGTCGTAGCATTTTTTATATCTTGTCGAATGTTAGTCGTAGGGCAACACGACATCGCTTGTTTCGTATTTTTTCTCCGGCCTGTCAGTTGAGACTTGAGAAATGTGACGTGTGTGCAGCCGAAAGAAATACCGTATCAACGCATGCGAGCTGCAAGAAGAACCCGTTGGTTTCGAAACGAAAGGCATTCAGTGCGAAGTTGGTTGTCGTCAGAACGCGTCTCATTCCTGCATGAGAACAGAACTGTAACGACGTGCTGGGAGATTACACACATGCACACGAGTACATTTAGAGAACTAGATCACAGAAGTTAACAGAAATCGGATGGTTGCTTCCTGAAACTGCACCGTGGATTATGGGAGACACCGCACGGAGAAATTTCGGCCACCCAAGGTTTGCATGTGCGCCGAAGGCACGATGCATTCTGCATTTCTGAATTCGAGGCTTACTCCGACTGAACTCGTCCTTAAAGCTGACGGAAAGAAAAATATGAAAACATCCAAGCTAGGGCGGATACCGCCACTATTTGAGGACGAGTCCCCGGTATATCAGCAATGTTATACCGGGGCTTTGTCCTCAAATAGTGGCGGGTGCACTTTTTTTGCGTGTTGAATTCGGACAGGCGTACTTAAATTCGAAATAGCACTGTTCCGTCCTTTCGGGCAGATTTCTGGAAAACGTGCGGAAATTGTATACTCTTGAAGGAGCTAGTCAAAAATATTACTTATTTGTGTAACATGTCCCAAGAATCCCGTTCGTATTGGCAGTCCCTAAAATGTGCTATCCAGTATACATACAATGAAGCAAAATATCCCTAAAGGTCAGTAGCAATTCAGGACGACCTTAACTGGAACGTTAATGGATCTTTTATATAGCATACAGATTTTGGAAACCGAGACCTATATAAAGCGATTCCAGCCGTAGTAAACACGTTTCAAAATGGAAACATGCCTAATGATACGAATAAAACAAATAAAGTTAATATGAATAATTTGCTACCCCGACATTGCGATCTTTCGTGTGTTTCGGCCTCTTCAGGTAAGGCACCTGAAAGGCCGATATGCACTACGTGCTGCATGCGATGTTCCATAAATCCATTCGAACTAAAGTAAAACATCTGATACAGTTTTCATCGTTCAGAGCACTTACTGTACAGACAAAAATAGCACGCTCTATATCGTGTAAAGAAAAAGAACAGAAAAATGGTACTCGCATCCAAATACCACCTGTTAAAGAAGAAGAATACTGCAAGGCCGAAATGTCATAAGGCAGAATATATATCGCAGTCTTCAGAGCTACGAAAATAGACAATAGCCTCTTACGTCACCGTCGAGCTGTTCAAACCAGGATTGTCTACGCATCGTCAAGTAACTTTACATATACCAAGAACGTATGGCAAGGAAGGTCACAAAACGCACGTGTAAGAGAAAGTTACGATAATTGTATAGGTTAGCCGATAGTCTTGTCACCTTGCTCTAGGTGTAATAGATGCCGAGAAAAGAACGCAAGAGGGATAAAAAACGCGGAATGGGTAGCTAGCTCGAAATTTAAAAATGTAGGCAAGTGCGAGTACCATTAACTGAAGTACGTGTAAAGCGAGATTGCGCCAACAGAATGGTATTCATGTTTGTCCTCCTGGAGGCAAACGTGCCCATAATGAACAATACTGAACGTGTTACCCGATTAGGTTACATAATTAAAATATAGTAACCTGTAACTGCAGATGCTTCATCGCAATAAGAGCGATTGTAATTTTTTATCGCCTGTAAAATCTGTTGTTTCTGTGCAACACTGTTCGGGTACTTTTGGTGTTACAGAGCCATTACCGAACTACTACTGTTACTGATGTGCTTAAATGTCTATAATCCACGAAGTAAATTATTTTTGATCATTGTCGAGTAATCTGGAGCCTCCGTTTCTAAACGTACATTTTGGACGTGTCGTAAGAGGAGGTTTCCCCCGACTGAACAGTGGGGCCTGCTCTGTATTATACATTTTAACAAATACCAAGTTTACACAAACTTGAAGACGGCAGCTTTATAAACGTAGACGTTAAGTGTATACATACATATTTTTTCGCACCAATAACAATACGGCATACCTTTGTTCATTACTCTATATCGGGAACAGCTGTGCCAACGACGGCTGAACTTCCCCTGCAAAAGACCCTGCACGACGGCCTAAAAACAGCCTGCGATCACGTATAACGCAGTCATCATCATCATCATCATCATCATCATCATCATCATCATCATCATCATCATCATCATCAGCCTGGTTACGCCCACTGCAGGGCAAAGGCCTCTCCCATACTTCAACAACCCCGGTCCAACAACGCAGTCACGGGTCGTTTATTTTGGCAAGTCGAGACAACCAATTTACCGCATTCGCGGGGTGTTCAACAGAAGAAATCTGATAACGAGGGGGTCCGGAAATTTCAGCAGCAGTGTTCGAAATTTTCGGTGCGAAGAAGGTAAGAAAACGCGAAGAAAAAAAAAATGTGCGTATCTGGAAACAGTGCACAAATATACGAAAATAAACTTCAGGATTTTTCTAAGGACAAGAGAGAAACAGAAAATTTTAATGGCCGGTCAGGCAATAGTAGATTACGTTCTCCCCGTTAAAGGGAACACCAAATAATTCTTTAGCTAAGAACTACAGTGGAATTTTGGCATCATTGCATACTAACTATATTGCATAGAAATCAGCCTAATGAGTCCTATCAGCATTTGTTTTTCTCTCAATAAGATATAAATGCTTTAGCGATATATTTTTTCCTGATCAGCCAAGCGAGATATAAAAGTAAATCGCTCTGTACATTCTAAACACTGCAACTATTTAATGCCACTTGGCAAACCGTGCAGTAAAAAAAAAAGCTTTGGTAACTTATAAAACATGATCATTTTTCATATTTCTATAGGTCGGTGGTGCTCGTTACCGTAAACATGAAAATGTAAAGGTAGCAATGATGTTACCAAGGGTTTGCAAGGCAATATGCACGTGAACTTCAGCGTTACACACCGTGTTACACACGCCTTGACGCGACACCTGAAGCCACAGATTACATATTGTTGCTTCGTCTAAACTTCCCTTTCATTAACAAATATTTTAAGACTCTTTTTGCCATTATTTGTGGCTATACAGGCAACCAGCAATAGTTAATTTGCAAATGTTGCGTTCGCTCCGGTAAAATAGCTGCCAGCTGGCTATTTTGATAACAGGTAAGAAGTGCCCGTTACCTATACAATGTGAAAATACGCACATACATACAAGTTACCGCTTTCCGCTCAGAGTACAACTATAGTCTACAGTGTACAACTACGGTGTGTCATTCAAGGAGCGCCGACAAGGGCAGTGAACGCGAGAGGACTTCCACTATCATCCACACACTTTTCTCTCATGTTATGAAAACGTGAAGTGTGGACTAGAGAGCAAGACAAGAACCTGACACTTGGCGTCAAGCGAAAGCCTAAGGATAACACCCACCGCCACAACAGGACGTCAAAACCGAACAGCTGTTTTCTTGCTCAGTGTGCGATATGCGGTATGTGCGATATGTGCAACTGTCTTTTCGCTAACAGGGCTATAGCAATAAAAGTTACGCCGCCAGTAATCGCAAACAAAACACTTCACGCGTCGCAAACGCCGCGCCCAACTGATAACGGGAGTGGCCAACGGGAATGACAGATAAAGAGCTCGAACCAGACGGCAGTCTCGGAGGGCATACCAAGATAAGCCCAAAGTACATATACGTTGGAGATGTTGCCACGAGGAGTGTGCCAGTTATGGTGCTCCGATAGCTTGTACGTAAGTGCGTGCAAGTAGTAAACTCCAATAAAATCAAGCTCCAATATTTCCTTGTTGGCTAACAATGGGAATATATAACCACGGAAAGAGTACAATATGTCGCACTGAAAGAGAAAACACGCATTTGGCTTTTTGCTGTGGGCTACAAATCGGAGACTCAGATCCCAAAGACTTTCTACTTGTAAGTGCACTCATGAGTAAGAAACTGAACACTTAAAGAGTCCATAGGAGGTTAAATACGCATTCCCTCAATAAAAGTATTTAATGAGGCTAAACGTTCAACAGGAAAATGAAGTTACGTATCAAAGTCCTAAGTTTGACCCCGTGCATCATGAGCTACCATAGTAAAAAATTCGCCGTTCCCTTTTATATTAATGACGAGTACACGTCTTGCCCAATTTACTATATCACTCACTTTTGGAAAAAAAGTGAGAAAGCTTTCTAGATGTATGTTGACCTCATTACATGTTAATAGTCTTCGTTAACGCAGGCTTGTGCTATACACATCGTCGTTTGCGGCTATAGTGTTCAGGAACTCTATTCTGGCTCGGATAATGTTGCCATCGTAGCATGTAAAATTATTTTCGATCCTGCTCATTTTCCGTTTCGCGTGACGGCACCCGTCCTTTGTCACACGCGTTCCGATGTCAGAGAGTACGTGAAACTGATGTCGGGATAATGTAACAATTCTAGGGGTGGACGCTTCGTCAAGCGCTTTCTCGCTTTTATGTCTGCCTCCTGTCAATGTGTATGCGTTGTCGGGAATAAATATATTCCAAAGCTATTGCTTACTGCGCCGCGTTATTAACAATATCGGCGGGTTGTGAATGGTCGGCGATAAAGGACTAGAATACAGCGGAAAGAATTACGTTATAGGGGCCTGGGGCTCTACGAATATGAATAATGCTTAGTGACAAGTTGAAACAATCGTAGAAAAAACGCAGCAGCGGTTTCAGCGTACAAAGCTGGTCGCATAGCGCAGCTGCAGGTGGCCACACATCTGTGGACAATGTTGAGCCCAGCAATATTTCCAGCAAGAACTGAAAAACTATACTAACGATATCAAATTTCTTTGAATAGAAACTACAGATATTCTTCGATTCAGGAAATCTTTAATTTCTTTTTTTTAACAGTTATTTCCTATGGGGTGAAGTGAAGATAAGAGTAAGAGCAAAATTAGTTTTGTTCGTTTCCCTGTTTTCCTTAACGAAGGCTTGTGTGTATAGCTTCAACGCCAACGTAACTGTAAGACGACAGATCTCGCATGCGCGAGCCAATTATTCTCAGTTTCCGAAAACAAGATACAGCTGTCCACCAGGCCATGGTCCTCAGACCATGGCTACGAACAATGGTAGAGCTCATGCTCGAATGTGCCGCGCATAGTGCGGGCGCTGTGTCGTTCCTCATATGTGTTTTATGTAGAGTGCTGATCTGCAGTGTGTCCCACGCAACTTGAGCCAAGCATTAAGAATGTGCAAATGCCACGTGGCTGGGCAGAACCAAGGTAATGCTTACCGTCGCTTCCACTCTCAGACAAAGGTACACCCACTGGGGTGTATATCTGCCACAGAACAATAATCGTTATATGCCTTGCTTGCGTTTCCTTTCCTGAAAATGCCGCGCCCGCTACTTTCCTGTCGGCAACGCCATGTCATGCTGATAACACGCATGCCGTTCGTTACTGGGAAGTAACGAACTCGCAGCGTTAAAAGGAAATAGGGACAACACAGATGACGTTTATTGTGTGGCAAGATACGGCCCAAAGGGTGTTGTTTTAGAGTGTGGAGATACTCCGATTATTATTTTCATTCCGCCTAATAGGAGAATTCTTCGTAATCAATGAGCTTCTCAAATATAAGTAGATGAAAAGTGTAAGAGAAAATAGTGGAGCAAGATGACAAACTACCGATACAGCTTTCTGTTCGATGCGCGCTACATAAGAGTGCTTTTCCGAGGGTGAAAGAATCCCACGAATACACGCAAGGCGCCTCGAGCGGCCAGTCGCGCGGCAATTTTGCGTGCGATTAATAATAATAATATTTGGGGTTTTACGTGCCAAAACCACTTTCTGATTATGAGGCACGCCGTAGTGGAGGACTCCGGAAATTTCGACCACCTGGGGTTCTTTAACGTGCACCTAAATCTAAGCACACGGGTGTTTTCGCATTTCGCCCCCATAGAAATGCGGCCGCCGTGGCCGGGATTCGATCCCGCGACCTCGTGCTCAGCAGCCCAACACCATAGCCACTGAGCAACCACGGCGGGTGTTGCTTGCGATTTGCGGGCTTCGTTCACGCTCGGAAAAAACACTTATGTAACAAGTATACTGCACAACAAAAAGCTGCATCGGGAGTGTTTCATGTAGCTCGACAATTTTCTCGTTGATACTTTCCATCGAGTGACATTGTTTTAGAAGTTGATTAATTAAATAAGACTAATTGTCTAATCAGCCGGAATTTTAAAAAAAATTATCCGAGTATATTCAAGGAACGCCACACAACATTAACTTGGTTCTGTCGAGCTACGTGTCATTTTGCCTATTTTTATAGTTTCAAGTTACGTGGGACACCCTGCATACAGTATGATCCGTTACAATCGCATCGCAGCACGACTTTCCTACACTCCCTGTAAAATGTGGTCAGTAAGTACGTAAAAGTTCCTCCCGTAATAGAATGACCTATATACAACATTTTTCTTGTCCGTAAAGTGATGAAAAAAAGGCCATCAACAGACTATTTTACTCGAATAGCAGCAAGAAAGTGAGAAACGAAAGTTCCCGCTAAAATTGACGCACTTTTTTGTGTTAAAGTATTTGAAGCTGCGTGAAACAGGTTGCTTGCCTACGTCATTTATAGTGTATTCCTTCAGCACTTCCAGTATACTCCAGGGTACTTTTTTTGGTTTGATACGTACGCGAGCCTCCTTGAGTAAATGCTTTAGATCCCAGTACAAAAGGTGGCGTCATAAAAAAAGTATGCTTTGCTCAGCGGCATGTTGACCAATTGCCGTATAGAATGAAGCGCGGACGTTTCTATTCGAACTATAATGCTGATGCTGTGCCGAACGCGTTTACTATACAATGTAGGAAACCACAGGGAAAGAAAAGGAGCCAGCAGAGATGTTATAAGAACAAGTCTGTACCGCAGTTATTCATGGTATACATGTATCACGTGACAATACAACCCTCGAATGCAAAGCCACTTCCGGTCCAAGTCGCTTAACGCACACCGACGCCGCTCGAGCTCTTCAAATGCCATTCGAGGTGCGACGGCTCTGCGAGGCTTGTTTTCGTTCGCGTGCATTTCTTTTAATTAGGCTCGCTCCTGGGTCACGTGTCTGACAGGCTAGCTTTTGCAAGAATAGCCGCCACTGTCAGAAGAAAGCCGCCCACTTTTTTTTTTGTCTATCTTTCTTGACACCGGCATCGTGAAGCCATTGTACGGCGACCGCGTCGAGCTTTCTATTCCCAGCCTTGAAGGAACCACCCGAGTCCGGCGGACTGTAGCGCGAAGGTCACCGGTGAAAGAAACAGGCGGTTTTACGCGCAAGCCGGAAGTGCGCCTCCGCTTTTCATTTACGCCGAATCTTTTAATGTTGCCAGCTGTGGCGGCAAATGCTCGTTGACAGTGGCGCCGAGTTTCGGACATAGCTTTCACGACGTCGCATTCACAACGCAATTAGTTTCTTGCGCATTCGTTGTCAAACGCAGGCATTTAACTCATCACCACTACCAAGAGCTATTGCGTATTGGAACCGTCTCCCGGGTCACATTGCATCCATCTCCAATCGTGAAACATTATGTGATAACGTGAATTCGTTGCGTAATTAAATTGTATAAGAATGTAGCACTTTGCTATTTTTGTCATGTAATTACTGTTGCCCCCTTACTCAATGCCCTTCAATGGGCCTGTGAGGTAATGTGAATAAATAAGTAGCTTTCACATGACGTAACAGACAGCTTTTCACCGTGTTAGTACCAAAACATGGCGGCCACAGTCACGTCAATGCACCATATCAGCACCCCGTGTGCATTGCTTTTTGACGGCGACTGTTTATCACTACAGTCTCACCGTTATCAAACTTTAACTTTGTGCAAAACGCATCAGTTGTGTTGTGCTGTTAACGTTGCTTGTTTAGGCAGCTTCTTGACGTTCTGGTACCCCAAGATGGCGGCCACGATGATGTCATTGCATAACCATCGAAGCTAAAATTGTTAGAGGGAATTCACTCGAATATTCCAATCGTTCAGCTACCATGAGAATAGGGTATTGGATGTGTCCGATTTTCGCGCTTGTGGGTCTAGATGTTCTCCCGACTTTCTTTACAACGATTTACCTAACTGCGAAAGGCTACAATACTGCACACATGCGTAGTTATTGCAAATCGCCGATTTGTAATGCAACATTTCGTCCAGAATGATGAATGTGCAAAGACAAAGCCGTTTGAAGCCAGAACAAATTTGAGGCTAATTTATGTACAGGTGCACACACAAAAAAAAATATAATTAAAACACGGGAAAACTGTGGCCAATGTCAGTTTGCAGCGTCCATAGGAAGCAGCTAATTCTAGACGCACGGGCGCAGGACGGCGGTCAAAATTTTAAGTAAAGCTCCCTAGAATCCTCAAGAGGGCATTTTGAGGCAGTTCCGACTACAGTTCCCCTGTTGCACTTAGTGTTGTATCTGCACCTGTACTACTATAACCAACGCTGTAAATATAACAAAGAGCATTGTTTGCAACTCTCATGGACACTAGTGCTGCAGTCTTAGCCTTAGCCAGACTTTGCCTAAGCCTTAGCCACCGGGAGACTCCAAACCGCTAGGCACAAATTGAGAGAGAAGGCACGTAACGGTGAAAAGTAAAAGCCTACACGGCGCAGAATCGGCATTTTCAACTGGCCCACGCAACAGTAAAAGGATACGCGTACCAGAGGTTAATAACAGACTGCGTGCAAGTATGCGCACGCATGCAAGCTGCGCACATCTTTTTTTTTTCTTTTCTTTTTTTTTCGCGCTGTTCAGCCGGGGACTATGCGCGCGGAAAATTATAGCCGTCACACAGTCCTTCAGGTACCCTCCTCCGAGACGGGTGGATAGCAGGATGTTGTACAGTGCGCAGGAAAAGAAACCCTTTACGGATATTACAAGCGGTGTACGGATAGGCTGCACGAAGAAGGCCATGTCTTACGGTGACAATTGTCATACTGTCAAAAAATAAAGTCGTAGAACAGGAACAGCACAAACTCGGATATGTCAGCAAACACTAAATATTTTGTCTGGTACAGTTGTCGAAGGCGGCAGTGCGTTGAACGGACGCGCAGACGTTGGCTGTGTACCGCTTTTCAGTGTGGATGCCTTGGCCATAGAAGAAAAATTCGCGGCCTCTGAGGTCTTCAAGCTTTCGCTCACGGCTACATGGCCGGTTTAATGCCACGTGAAGTTTACTAAAAAAGACATACTTCAGCTACAGAATATTACGTCAATATTGCGCCGGTTACTATGCATAAAGACGTGCACTGGAAACAATTTCCGATGTGCAGAAGCAATCTTGGGCGCCTGATGCCTCATCGACACTGAAGCTCCACGCGGAAACTCGGACAGCAGCGACCTTGGGAAGTGCGCGTTAAACGGTGACAAGTTTCCTCAACTCAAGCGAGAGCGTCCTTCCAACACACAGGAAAAGTCCAAAGGGTCTGCGACTTGTAAACACGATCGCGACCGTCCTGCAGAAAAACGGCTCGACCTTACTGCTACCGGCCAAGCAAACAAAGCAAAGCGATTAATGGTAGCACATGAAATTATGTAGCGATGGACAAACATGAATGCACGAACATGTATAATCAAGTCGAGCCATCGCTTGCGTTTTGGCTGGCACCGCAGACGAGGTCATAGCCCTTGGGCCTTAAGCGTATGCCAGATATTTCAAGTATTCGGCGAGGAAGCAAAGCCTGTTTACCTTGTGAGTCTCCTTGTATTCCTTGAGCTGGTCGGATGCCTTGTCGCGTTCCATTGCGCTGGGTCGATGTCGCGGGGGCTACTTTCGAAACACGGGCAGAGAAGAAGGAATCACCGGGAGAGGGAAGAAGACGAAGAGGCGAATGCAGCCGACAGTCGGAGGAGGAAGAAGAAAGTCGGGAAAAAAATAGGAGAACCGAAAGTTGGCGCTAAAGTTGACGTGCTAAAACACACACGCACGCCGGTTACAGAGAGACGAAGAAATAACGGCGGCTGCAGACTCTACGAACACGCCTCCCTCGCAGATGTTGTCCCGTGCGACGCTTTTATACCGCGACGCCGGTTCGGCGAGGAGGTTTGGAGGGAGGGCAAGATGGCCGCAGCGCATGCGCGCGAACGGGGCAAGCGGACGCAAAGCAACAAGGCGACAAAGCTAGACAAAGCGAACAGACGCGCTCTCGCGAGATCACGTCGCCGCCGCGGCTGTCGTCTGCTTCTATCCGTGGCGCGGTTTGTTGTTTTTCTTTCGCACCCTGCCCCCCCAGACCGGCTCCCGGTTATCTCCAGCGACGCCCTGCCACGGAGGCTGTGTCTCGCGTAAAAAGCTAACGCCTCCCCGTAGACAGATACGCCGTCCAGTGCGAGTTTACCGTTTTCTTTTGTGGAAATTGTAAGCTAAGCACGTAAAGCTATAATACCGTTTTGCATTCTCTATACGCGTTGCAGCCACCGCCGTGGATCAGTAGCTGTGGCCTTTTCTGCTCCTGTGCTCTGTCATGTCGCGGGCTCAATCCTCCGCTGTCGAGTACAGTGCTGGACTCTAGGTGCACACTATAGCTTATCAGATAGGTAGATCAATGTTATCAGCTACTGCTTTGGAACGGGATGGTACCAAGCTCATCATAATTGCTTCTTTCTTTTTTTGCAGAGTTTATTGGTTCCCGTTGACAAGCCGTCGATTCTCAGATAAATTTATTAGTTGTTCTCCTAAAAAGCCGGCAGATCCCATGATCTGTGGGGAACCGATATTGTGCGAAGCAGTGGTGCAGGGAGCCTATCAAGTTAACGAAACCACCATGAGAGCACCAAGACGTAGGCGGCTCTTTCAGGACCTACGTGACACGCATGTCATGGCATTCATGTCATGACCTATCAGTTATGTTCGTCATACACTCCTGTCAAGTTACGCCACTTTTGGTACATACCAAGTTAACGAAAAGACAATGAGAACACCAAGACATATGCGGCTGTTTCAGGACCTACATGACACACATGTCATGGTATTCATATCATGACAGATCATTTATGTTCGTCATGCAGTCTTGTCATACTACGCCAATTTGGTACATATAAAGGCGTAGGCGGCTGTTTCATGACCTACATGACATAACAGATCATGACCTATCATTTACGTTCGCCATACACTCTTTTCATACTACGCCAATTTTGGCACCTATCAAGTTAACGAAACGACCATGAGAGCGCCAGGACGTAGGCGGCTGTTTCATGACCTACGTGAGGCATATGTCATTAAACTCATGCCATGACCGATCATTATGTTCTTCGTACGCTCTTGTCATACTATGCCAATTTTGGCACCTGCCAAGTTAATGAAACGGCCAAGTGAGCTCCGAGACGTAGGCGGCTAGATTGATAGATACATGGATGCTGCCAAAGTGGCAAATGTTCGCCAAGAAATGCTTCGCATCTAAAAGCAATATGTGAATTAATTCTGCTTGTCTTCCTTTACGCCACAAATACTCCAGCCGTCTTTTACCCCTGTTTACCGCGTAACCATTCACCTTTGCAATACACGAGGGCAGGGCAGGTGGAGCAGGGAACTTAGGTTCGAAAATGATGATGATCATAATGATTTCTACTGACATTTCCTTTGAAACGCGGAGGTTACAGATAGTCGCCTAGCCTGTTTCAGCTGAGGAGGTTTTACCATACATATATTGTACTCTGGCCTTTTTCCGTTATCTCTTTTTGATCTTTGATCTCTTGCCTAACTCCTCTATTTTTACCATGTATAGTTACATATGCCTGTAGATGTCCCGGTTCTATCAATCTCTGCTTTGCCTTTTTTTTGCACCAATACTCTAAACGTCCATTAATTGTCTCGGCTCCTGACCAGTTAATGCTTCCATCCGTGCTCGGATCCCAGAGCTTCTTAAAGATGGACGTTCCCTACGGTTCTCGCTGTGTTGACATCTTGGCATTCCATGACAAAGTTCTGAGTTGCCTCCCGAATTTTGTTGTAGCAGACACATGCCTAATTGCGATGCGAATATTTGCTCCTTTTTCGTCTTCAGATTAATCAGAAGTGCCACTTGCATTGCAGCGACTGCCACCGTCACGACGCAGAACTGGCCGATTTTATTTGTGTTTACCTTACAATCTGGTGCTCCTTGCAGTATTACTGTCAGGCATATAATATTGCGATTTATAATTATAGTCAGAACTAAGAACACGTGAGATGCGTTTTTTAAGTGAGCTCAAAGACTGTCCCGTGTAATCCTTCGAAGTATTTTCTCAATCGTCGCCTAATTTTAATATTCCTAATGATTGGCGAAATAGCCAAGGACATTCCAATTTTTAAATCCGTCGAACGTTCTTCACCGCTCAGCTATAGAACCACGTCCTTAAAAAGTAAAGTCTGCAAACTTGTAGAATATATCATACACTCACAAGTCGTCAATTACTTGGAAGAGCATAAACATTGTCTTCGGGTATCATTCCGGTTTCCGCAAGGGCTATTCATGCGATGCTCAATTGGCTGGTTTTATTCATGAGTTACTCTCCTCCGTAGATGCCGGCCTCCAGGTTGACGCAGTATTTCTTAATTACTCGAAGGCTTTTAGACAGCGTTCCTCAACATCGCCTTCTAGCAAAACTAGCAATGTGTAAAATTCACCCTCTCGTGCTAGCAAGGATGAATTTCATACTTTTTATCTCCCAGGCTGCAGTTCTAACTTTACAATGACCAAGTGACATGAGGTGTGCCTCAAGGCAGCCGTGCTTCTGACGTTACTTTTTCTTATTTATATTAACGACTTAATTACCAGAGTGCGTATTACATTGAATCATACTTTTGTGCAGATGACTCCGTAATTTACCGCATTTCCTCTCTCACCTGCAGTCTGATCTTAATGGTGTCAATGCTTGGTATGAGACATGGTTAATGCCGCTAAATCCCTCGAAGCCTAAATTTATGCCTTTTCTGATTGAATTTCTAGAATTTCTGAGGAAAAAAAATAAAATGAGTGCTTTGTGTGGGTGTGTGCGTGAATGCGAGAGCAAAAATTTTGAAAATCATGGTGTTTAACGTGCCAAAACCACTTTCTATTTATGAGGCACGCCGTAGTGGAGGACTCCGTGCACCTAAATCTAAGTACACGGGTGCTTTCGCCCCATCGAAATGCAGCCGCCGCGGCTGGGATTCGATCCCGCGACCTCGTGGTCAGCAGCCCAACAGCATAGCCACTGAGCAACCACCGTGGATGCGCAAAAATTGTGCCTAATTACTTGAACATGTGCTGTATCTACGTATATGTATGCTATACGTTTATCTAAGCACATTACGAAAGATTGATGCTATAGCATCAATCTTTCGTAATTAATAGTATATATACTATTGAACCGCCAAAGTTTTACGTTCTTGGCTGAATTATTCCTCAGTTTTTTTTTTGGAATGGTACCTTGTAGCAAAAGGCATTAAACATTTCATTGACAGATCATAAATTTTATCTTAAATCTTCTCAGACTATAAATATACAAAACAGTAATCGCATCACTTTCAGAATGTGAGCACTAACACTAGTGCTCAAATTCTGAAAGTGATGTGATTTCACTGGCACCACTCTTTACGGGCAGCACAATGGCGACTATATGATGCCATTACAGGCCCCACACGGTAGGTTAAAGCTTTTCAGGGTACGAGAAATTTTGGCGCAGTCACTTTTGTCGCATCCGTACGCAAATAGTCACACTATCATAGTTAGAACATCTTTCGAGACCTTAGAATACCGTCCACAACTGCAAACCTTGCTATAGCTGTCAGTGCTTCGCCCTTCGGGCGATAGTGCGAATTCTTTACTGCCATTAGCTTTATTTGCTTACTTGAGCACTTTTGAGTCTATCTATCTATCTATCTATCTATCTATCTATCTATCTATCTATCTATCTATCTATCTATCTATCTATCTATCTATCTATCTATCTATCTATCTATCTTACCCCGACAAGTTCTCGAAGGTGCCTTCCAGCTTGCGCCACTGAGTTTGTGCTGCCGTCGTGGTCGTTCCACCAGCGTCAACTCCGCTTCATCGTTTGACTCTCGTCGTGCCGTCGTCGTCACGCCTTCTACGCCCAAACCCAGTGGCACGAGCTATCTAAAAGCCTGGGCTATACAAGCTACGTGCTCGTGGCTGTTACGGCGTCGTGGTGGTCGAATCGACGTCATTCCAGCTAAAGCCCCGCCATCCTGGTCCAACCTGGTCGGCGGTGGCGCGTGGATGGAGGGGCTTTAATACCAGCTTTGTCATTCGACTTCCGTCATGCCATCGTTGTCATACGGTCTTCATGCGTTCGTTATCATACCGTCGTCGGAAGGCCGTCATGGTGGTTCTGTCATCGTCACTGCAGCTTCGTTATTCAGCTTACGTCACTCCGTCGTCGTTACTGCATCGTCGTCATACAGTCGTTGTCATAGATTCGTTGTCCCGTCGTCATGAGGCCGTCGTGGTTTTTCCCATCAAACTCATTTAGAACTTCGTCATCCGACTCTCAACACGCCGTCGTAGTCACGTCATCATCCTCACATAGTCATTATACCATTGTCGTCGTGCCGTCATCGTCATAGCGCCTTCGTCGATCGATCGACATCATTTCTTTTTCATCATTTTATCATAATGCCACTTGCAGTCATTAAATTGCGATTATGCCATCGTTGTGATGGCATCTTCGTTATTACGTCATCGTCGGACAGTCGATGTAGCGCATCCGCTGTTATTATGTCGTCGTCGTGCCGTTTCGGTCATATGCCATCGTCGTCATTACAGTTTCGTCATCCGGCTGTCGTCGTACAACCGTCGTCATCGCATTGTTCTCATGCAGTCATCGTCACGCTGTTACCGTTATACTATCATTTCCTAATCGCCATATCGTTGTCGTCATACCATCGTCGTCATACCGCCTTTGTCGTTTCACCGAAGCCATTTGCTATTTCGCCATTTATCATCATCGTGCCGTCATCGTGCCATCGACGAGATTCCTTCATCGTCACTGCGTCGTCGTTATACAGTTGTCGTCATGCCGGGATGCTCATGCAAGTGAGTGCATTAGCACAGTACCGCAAACAGTGTAGGTCGCATGTACAGCCGACGCAACGGAAGTCTGAGAATAACCACTGCAGATTTTAAACGAGTGTGATTGCAGCGATCGGCCTGTAGCTACACTGCTTTAGTGCTGACTGCATTACCGTCCGCACTAATCGTGAGATGAGTTCTGCCGTAATTTATTTCTTTCGCGAACTAGTCGACGCAGAGTCACGTTGGAATGAATGATAATGAGGATTTTTTTCTTATGGGACTTTACGGCCTAGTACAAGCGCTATTTCACCGTTATCCTGCTCGATATTCATCGGGCATCCGAAGACGGTGGCTATTCAATGATTTTCCGTCAGGAATTACATAGCGAGCGGCCTTCAGAACGACACGGACGGCGACGAGAGCGTCATATGCGAGAGAGAGAGAGAGAGAGAGAGAGAGAGAGGGGACGCAGGTGAACATGTTCCACACTCCCAGGATGTGTTATCCTTAATGGACAGGTGACGTTTGACCGAGACTGATTCTTTACTTCTGCTGTTGGGATTGTAAAACTATTGAATCGAACATAATAAATAGGAACATTCGAGAAGAACGGCCTCCGAATGTCGAATCGAATACTGAAAAAAAAAAAAATTTTCGCTTTTAAAGAAACTGAAATATTTCCGCAGAGTCTGGAAAAAGAAAAACGACACGTGTATACATAATTTGTCACAATGATGTCGTCCCGTTCCCGAAAGCATGTCCGCACAACGGAGCAGCTTGTAAATGACAAATAACAGCCACAACCGGAAATATTCGACATTGTTATATTTCAGGAGTAGGCAGAGTTTCCATAACTATCAGTTGTGAAACACAACTGAAATATGCGAACGCAAACTGAATAACATGCGTACCTACGACACTTAGTCGTAACGTCTTTGCTGCGTTATAGCAGAATTTAGTCTGGGTTAAAACACTTCTATAACGCAGCAGTGAAGTGGCAAATAAACACGCAAGTTATAGAAGGGCGCACCCTCTTCACGTCGCCAAATGAAAATTGTTTAAATTCGAGCGGTCTCGTGAAATATCATTTTTCGAAAATGCCACCCATTGAGTTAGGCTAGTGCACTGCACTGAAATTTGGCAGATAAGCGAAGGGCAATGTTCAAAATTCCTGGACATGTTGCGGTTATCTACGACGCCAGGACAGTGGAATGAATGAGGTAACGAAACAAAGGAAAAGAACGTCACCGGATCTGCAAACAGTGTTGTATTCGTTGAAAGAGGAAAGTGTGATACAACATCTCCACTCGTTTTATGTGAAATAACGCAAACATGATGAGACTGGCCTAATAATAAATAAGGGCAGCACATTCGCATTCGCACTGCCTGAAAATTATGCAATCTCATGGAACGTCAGGAAATTATTGAGCAGACGTTAGATAATTTTGACAAGCTGCGTACGTTTCTTCCATCGTGCACTTTAAGTACAATAGCGTCCTTTAGCGCTTCGCCCCCATCGGAATGCGGCCGCAGGGGCCGAACCCTCGACCTCGGTCTCAGCAGCGCAAGGTCATAGCCACTGGGATACTGCGGCAGGTGAGGAGGTCGAGAGAAATGCCTTCTCGTTTTACCTCTGCGCATGCGTGTGTCGCCCCCCCCCCCGGCCTGGCTTTCCGTACCATACATCCCTATCAACTTGCTCGACTTTCAGTCCTTCTTCTATGCGAGAATATTTATCTTCACCATAAGGAAAGAAGGGGCTGAGCGTAAGAGCTGCAGCTAGCTTGGTTGGCCCGCGGCTTAGTAAGTACCACATACAGCTGCAGCAGCACAAATGCGCCCTCATCATAACAACGCCAACAACACAAAACAGACATAAGCAAAAAAGATACAGAAATAGAAGTAAAGACAACTGCAGCGATAGCACTGAAAACGACAAAGAATTATTCTAGGCTGAATTACAGAGCTCGTAAATTTCCTTTTGGACATACAAAACAAAACCAAGATTCATTACTTCAAAAACGCGGAATATTTTGTGCAAAACAAAAGGTCGTGGCCTACGTGAAATAGTACTGCATCACGTCAACGAATGTCGCTAGTGAAGCAGAGTCTTAGACGGATGTGTTACGAGTGCATCGAAATTACCATGATGTGGGCGATTTAATAGGATTGGTTGACACGCGATCACTTGCTCACCCATATACCCTTCAGCCTGAAACTATACCGCGTGTTTTCCCTTTTTCTTTTTTTAGACGGTCCGTAATTTTTAAAGCTCGCCTGTGTCAGGTAGCACAATTCTAATCCTTGATCAAGATCACTCGGTGAGGCGGCCATTACTTTTACGAGAAATCAAAATACCTAAATGAATAATTAACATATTGGCCCTAACTAACTTTTTATTTATTTTACAGAGCATACTTTATTCTACAAGTTCTAGCTAGTGAGTTCGCAAGGCGTTTCCACTTGGAACCAAATCTCTGGAGTGCACCAGTTTCAAGATATTAATTTTCAATGTCTCCGACGAAATGCATCAATTGGCGTTCCAGTTAATTTTGCGCTTCAATGCATGAAACTGCGTTTTCCTAAAGGAAGTAACTGGAACGCCAATGCATTTCGCCGGACGCTTTCAAAATTAAGATCTCGAAACTGGTGCAGTCCTGAGAATTCGTTCCGAGAGGACACGCCCTGCGAACTCAGCGGCTATAATTTGTCGATTTAAATATGTGCCACAATGTAATTAATTAAAAAGGTACTTATCGTAATTAAGTTAACTGTTTAATTAGGTATTTTCATTTCTCGTAGAAGCAGTGGCCGCCTCATCGAGTAATTGAGATCAAGGGTTAGAATTGTGTTACCTGCCACGGGCAATTTTCAATTATTTTGGACTTAAAAAAAAAAAAACACCTGGTATATGACCGACTGCCGATCAATGTGTCCAAGTGTCTACGTTCTGGATGCCCGAGAGCCCACCCCGACAACAGGAGACACACCTTGTGCTTGGTGTGTCTTCTTTGAGGCCTTATAATTCGAGAGTATAAAGAAATATCGATATGTCGTACAGCCACGCTTTTTTAATTTCTTTATAACATGATATTGAATGACCGGCCCGAAGCACGCTGGAACGAGTAAGATACTGGCTTAGAATAAGGAACGCCTGAAAAAAGAATCAGTTATGTCGCCATTCATTACCGACCCCCAAAAAATAATTAACGCCGCATGTCAAGCATCCCCGTTAGACTGGTGCCTCGGGTCGTGGTAAATTATTCGGTGCGTTGAATTCAAATGCAGCCAAATGAAGCCGCATTTGGTATGCAAGGAGTTAGCTTTACCCGCAGCGCAATACCGCATGTTCTTTCTTTTTTCCGGTTTTCATTCGAGGCCACTGGTCTGAACCGACAAGAACAGGCAGTTTCACAGATGTGTTCAGCGTAGGTAAATCAGACATAATGTGTGCGTTGGGCACGATGTGTAGGGTAAAAACAAAAATAAATTTATAAAATAAATTTATTAAGGAAGAGAAAAAAAAAGTTGTTTCCGCCCGTGATCGAACCGGGGACCTTGCGCGTGTGAGGCGCACGTGATAACCACTACACCACGGAAACCGGTGCGGCACGGATTCAGATTAAAGCGGAGTTGAGACTGAGACCTCGTTCAGATGTGCGATTTAGTCATATCGCATGAATTTGATAACGCGTCGTACATTTTAACACGTGGCACATAGACTGATGTACTCAGCTCAGCTGCCGAGCACGAAGTCGCGTGATCGAGTCCCAGCCGTAGCAGCACAATAGCAGCAGCACCGTTTCGCTGGAATGAAAAACATATATGCTCTTGCACAAGATTTGAAAACGATGTTAAGGCTATATTGGTAAGCTGCATTTCTAAAACACCAAAAATGTCACGTTTACCGTGAGGAGACGCTCGATAAGCCAGAAAGTACGCAAATACGGCTCACGAACTGCCTTTAAGGTCCCGTCCAACGTTTTTAGATAAATCTAGAAACGTTGGTCCCGTCCCAGCTCGCATAGCGACGTCATGGATATTGGCGGCCTCTACTAGGGCGCTGTTAATTTTTTTTATCAGCAAGCATGTACAGTGCATTCTAATGCAGTATGTTCCGAGAACATTTGCTCCGCCATGCCACCGCATGCACAAGAATATATTAAAATTAATGACGTCACATTTACGTATCAGCTTGCTTTCGGCGCCAACTTTTTTTTTCTCTTCTGTTACCAACCTCTGAACGCTAAATTAACGAAGATAGAGTCTTCAACGAATACTTCGTCATTGCAAACGGAGTTCGTATTTCTCAATAGTGTTGGTTTAAAATCAATCAATTAATCAGTCAATCAATGTTACCTGCTACTGGAAAGACTCTGAAACAGATGAAGAGCTTGCACACGCTAGAGAGAGATAAGTACACCTATAAATTGGTATCCATGGAAACGAGCATGCGCGGAAACCGATCTTTTTGTACACAAGGCAGATATATAGCGACCAGGTCTACACGCAAGCGCGCAAGAAACACCGCGACAGCCAACGCGCCAATATTCTATCGCGTCAAGCAACACTGAAGTCTACACCGCGTGACGAAATATGCAGCGGGAAAGCAATTTTTTACAGTATATGCATTCAGCGTCAGGTTCGCTTCAACAGCTGCTGAGTGATCATTGCCTGAAAAGAAATCAGTCGTCTTATTTCACATTGTTCGAGGATATGCAGTTAAATCCCCGTCTAACGCTCATTATCATCGTCATCAGCCTATATTTTATGTCCCCTGCAGGGCGAAGGCCTCTCCCTGCGACCTCCAATTACCCATGTCTTGCGCTAGCTCATTAAGCTCATATGCTACCACAATTTCAACATATATTAAACTCTATGGAGGAAAATGTGGATATAATATGTCGCGTCAGGCAGGAATCCCAGAGAGAGACAGATAAACTTCATTGTTTCAGATCCCAAGTCCGGGTCGGAGATATCCGCGATACATAACCGGCATGAGCAGGTCTTGTGAAGTTTCAGCTCTAATGAGTAATTTAATGCTCTAATGAGTAATTTAGGAGTTTCGTTAGGACGTGGACAATACTGTACACTCGAAGGCTTGTGGACTCTTGTGGCGAGGAGGCAGCCGACGTACGTGTCTCGATCAAAAACAGGCAATCCGACCGCTGACAACTTCGTCAACTGAAACTGCAACTGTATATTGTATATAGATATCTGTTGGCGCGCCGTGCAAAGTTCGGCGCTTGTGGCTGTGGCCTCGTCCTTTCCAGCTGGAGTGCCCGCTGTCGTCATCGCCATTTTGATAGCGAAGTGGCGCGCTCAGCGACAGCTTCGGCTGGTTTGAAAAAGTGCTAGCAGCAACTGTCACTTCCATCTGCTGTCAGGTGAGGCAGCTTGGTCACACACTTGGGATGTCTATCAATAAAGCACGTCGTTGTCTTGTGCGTATGGTCGACTGAGCCCCCTATGAGGCGTAATGATGCAGGCGTCTCATAGAAAATTACACAGGAACAACACAATTTTATAACCGGCGCACAAATCGACGTCAATGAAGTCTCATCCACGTACGATGGGTACCCGTGGCTTGCACGAATCACGTGGTACATGCTGGATGCTCGCACCATACGATGCCATGACCGCGTTGCACAGCCATACAGCACCGCGAATGCCTCTGCGTAAACCCACGCAGGCGCACACGATTATGTTTATTGACATCCCCTTAGAAACGAGGCGGGGACAAACATAGCGACTTCGCTTTTGTTTTATTTAATTGGGTTTAGCTACATATATGGCTCTCTAGCATTTTGCCTAAGTGGTCTCGATGTTAACTTTCGTATTTAAAACCTGTATCACCTAAAATTGAATCCTGCGGTTTTACATGCCGAAACCATGATATCATTATGAGGCACGGGAATCTCTATCGCTATACTGTGTCATTACCCTACACTTGTAATGACTCCCGCCAGTATCTATCTCTTCTATCCTTTTAATGCGTTAGTATTCTTAGGATGCTTCGCGCACTTTCCAGGGGCTATCTATGTACCGTATTTTCGCGATTCTAAGCACCCCCCTCTATTTTCGAGAATAAGTTATGAAAAAAGTTTGCATGAGAATCTAAGCAACCTCCTATTTGTTAGGGAGAGCGCGTAGCCAAGGCCGTCAAACGCGCTTGCTCACTCTGGAATCATTGCTCGACGGACCTGCAGGCACGCGGTCGATGCTTCTGTTGGACGCGTTTCGCGGCCATCTGACTCCGGAGGTAAAGACAAAGCTTCGCAACATCAATAGCGACGTGGTTGTGATTCCGGGTGGCACGACGCCAGTGCTGCAACCCCTCGACGTTTCAGTCAACAAGCCACTCCGAAGGAGTACGAAGGGTGGGTGCAAAACCCCGACCGGAAGAAGACGCCGATGGGAAAGCTGCAGAAAGCGTCCCCATCAACCATCGCAAAGTGGATTTCGGGACGCGTGGAAGAGGGTCCAAGTGGACGTTGTGGTCAAATCATTTAAGAAGTGCTTCAATCACAAACAACTTCGACGGAACGGAAGACGACCGTCTGTGGGATACGGAGAGCAGCGGTTCAAGCGGTGCGACGAACTCGAGTGGCAGTGATACTGACTGAGCATCCTACACAAGCCGTGGGTTCACTGTCTGCACCGATTTTTCTTTTGAATGTTTGCAAAATAAAATGTTATTTCTCTCACCCATCTCATCGTGATGTCGCAGCGAAAAGAGGGAGGGGGGTCATTCTAGATTTTTCGTATCTAAGCACCCCCCCCCCCTCACCTTGGGCATCGCGATCACGAAAAAAGGGGGTGCTTAGAATCGAGTAAATACGGTATGTTTGCATCTAACCGTTTTCGCGTATATCTCGTTCACTGGGTAATGGGTGGTACCATCAGGCTTCGCGATAGCAGCGCCTGATGGCGCCGAGTGTAGGAAGCGTGGGGAATCCCGCTGCAGTACAGGCCTCGTACATCACGCATTTCGATGGTGGCAATAAGATGTGACGCTATATTGATTCAATGCTAACGCATTACCGTCGACAGAGATCGTGAGATTTGATGTTTTCTTTTTCGGCTTTCTGGTGTCGGTGTCTGGGTTTCTTGGTCCTGTAAACCACCAGCAATACGTCGGTGCTACTTCAGGTAGTAAAAAAAAAAAAGCACAACCTCCGCACGTGCGAGCGCATAGCTTTGGCTGTGCTGCCACAGAAAGTTGTCCTCGAGTATAAAAGACGATGTAATTTATTTCTTGTACAGTGTCGTCTTTTAGTACATATGTTCCTTCAAATAAAAAATGGTTGTTAGTCAGCGTCCTTTGTGTTGTCTTTCTTTGTTCCGTCATTTAGCGCTCCCCCAAATGAGTTTCAAAATGTACCAACAAGGTCAATTTTCAAGCATTCTGCAGAGAACAAACACATTGTGCGGTAGTATCACAGGTGACATTTATCCCTAGTCCGATGCCGTGCTTTCGTGTTTACGCTAGAAAGTTCCACTTCGTTGATCCTCGTTCCATTCGTTATGGCTCATTGTCTTCGTGTGGGCTACACAAAGGTAACTCAATGACTCAAAGTCCCTAACGACTGTCTGATGAGAACACTTGTGTATTGTTTCAGGTAGGAGACGAAAACTCTTTATTGAGTGACGAAGGTAAAGCTTCGCTGTTTCTTTTTGTATGTGCTTTCGCTGTGACTTTTGTAAAATGGGCGAGTTTGAGTAGTCTCCACGTGACCTCGCTCTATGCCACACTCTGCGAGTCAGCCCATGGCCGGGCTAGAGGGGCTGTGTTCTCGATCTCTAACCCGGCCGTGGTCAGCCATTACTGGCGTCACACGAGAGGTACCATGGTCCACAACAGACGGAGCCACTTCGATTTTTTTTGTTCATTTTCGCCATTTTCATTGTTTACTAAACCTTTGTTCTCGCTACGGATGACGAATTCCTTATTGCAGATTCCTAAGCCTACAATCTAGTTCGACTTAAAAATATCATTCCAGTGAAGCATGGATAGCCTGTTATAATAACAAATTATTGTTCAGTGCGATGCTAAATAAATGAGATGATTACTGACAGCCCATAATTTTGTTATTAACTATAGCTATTCATTCTGTGCCTTTTCTGACATTTGCTTTTATCGTATTTTTCACAACAGAAATCGCCATCTCTCTTGCTTGCGTCCCCTTTCTCGAAAACTATGCGTTCGCCACTTTCCAGTCAATAATGCCATGTCACGCTGATTACGCGCACTCCGTAAGCTACGTGGAAGTACCGGGCGCATAGTGTTAAAGAAAAGGTACGCACGATTGATTATTATTGCTGTGGGACAGATACATTTCAAATCGTGCAAACTGCAGTGTTCACAGTAATGGTGAAATAATCGAAGATGAAAACAAGTAAGCGTCAAGATACTTATATATTAAGTGGCACAGGTATCACTCTGCTTAGTAAAACAACAACATGCCGACTGAAAGTTCTGACGCGCTGGCTTGGAAACACGCCACACGTATTTCACGAGGGGGCCAAAGCAATGTAAAGCGCCTGGCACGGTAGATTGCGCCCGACTGTTGTTTACGGATCCGATTCGCTGCATTCGCGCTTTCGGGGATGCGCACACATGTAATGCTGAGTATGCGATTGGAAGATATCCGGAGAGGGGAGGGGTTCACGCTTGGCTGGTTGCGTCGGTCGCGTCAAGTGGACGGGTCGCGTTATAGGAGTACACAGATCAACCATATATGTACGTTTCGCGTTACCGTCCGAAAACAAATTATACTGCTCCGCTGCCAAGAATGTGCGATCATGGGCATCCAGTAGCTTCGGCAGTTGGCCCAGTATTTTTATGGTGTACTGTCTTTTTGGGATGATTAAACCGAATGCTACAAGATGAGATGGAGGTTTTGCGCTTTCGCAAACGTATTGCAGTTCCCGGACTACTTGAACATCGGGGACACAAACGTGCACAGCAGCGCGGTGGTGCCACGTACCTTCCAACTCTGACGTCAACTAGAGCACACAGAACCACGGTGCACAGAACTACAATCGCAAAAACCATGTTCTACCTATCTTTATCGTTATGTAAGTACGTCAATAGCAACAATCATTAGTGCATTGTTGCATTCTCCTTTTTTCCCCCTCTTCTGCGAGAACAGTGCCGCAAAACGAAAAGGTTTCTCATAGGTTGTGTTTGAAGAAAGTGTCACAAGATGGCGCTACCTGCGCCGCCGCTGCAGTCGACGTCACCGATGCTCTGGTGTTCCATAAGCTGTCGTATTTCTCATTAAGGAGTTTCAGCCTGTACACATAGATGCATATGTGGATAGGCTAAAATTCGTTAAGGAGAGACGCTCCTCGAAACAACTTTTTTTCTTTCCTACTAGTGCTAGAGGTTTCAAAATTCAGCCAATTATAGTTTTCTAGAGAGATTTCAAATATGACACTGCTTTTTGTGTAGATGATAGTTTTTGAGTTATATGATGCACAATGACAAAATATAGTCATCTTTGTGGGCACATTTTTGTGCACTAAATTTTCACAATAAGCATTGTGCAGTAGCTTGCTCAGCTCTTTGTAGATCGCCAAGTGCTGATATCTAGCCAAACAGTGTGTACAATTACTGGAATTATGCAAACAAATTAGAACATTTCAACTAATTCTTCTTGTCAATTCTCTGAAATATAAGCTTGCACTTTCGCAACTACTGCTTGGAGATATTGCAATTTCAAGTAGATATTAGCACTGTACATATATTCAATAGTATGTGTGCCAAATTTCTTTAGTATAATACAATTATAAGTGTACAAGGTTATTTTCATGCGATTGTGAAAAAATTAGTTGAAGTGTCCTCATTTTTTTGAAATAGTTCCAGTAATTGTATGCTATGTTTGAATAGATATAAGGACTTTGGTGTCTGCAAGGAGCTAAATAAGTTACGGCACAAAGCTTTTTGCGAAAACTTATGACGCAATAAAGTGCCTGCAAAATCACTCTATTTTGCCATTGTGTAGGACTTAACTATAGGATCTGCAAAGAAACTAATTATGTATTTGAAGTGTGCTTGAAATGCTCTTTAAGTGGGCGGATTTTCAAATCTCTAGTACAAATATTAAAGAAATGCTTTTTTTGAGGAGCGTCTCCCCTTAATGAGAAGTACTCAAATGATGCGAGCCTGGCTTTCTACTCTGGGTGGTGGATTAAATGTGACTGAGATTATATTTTCTGAGGCACAGTTTTTGCTTTCGATACATCTGGTTCAATAACGTCTTCCCAGAGCTGTTTTGGAGGATTAACTCCTCTTATGAACGGGTCCAGCCTCAACACAGCCGGTCACTCGTCGACTGGTTCAGACCTTGACCAAAATGATGTATTGGAGTAAAATGACTCAAATTCAGCATAGCATATCACTCGTTGACTCCTTCAGACCTTGACCAAAACGACGCCCTCGAGTAGATTGAGCCAAGAAGTACTGGTCTGGCAACGCCCCAGTTCATCCACAGTGGGTATGCGCCTTCTCTCTTTCACGATATAGGACTTTCAATCACATCGTCAACACACAACAGTTACAAGTTGTGTTGCTTTGGTTACTTAAGATCAGTGAAGCAGCCTTTCTTTTGTGGAAACAAAACTTTCATCGCAAAGCCCCTTGCATTAGGCATGTCCTGGTGTTATGTGGAGAACTAACCTGGCATAAGGTCGTGCACATACTCCCGACGGAAAACAAAAACACTAATTGCCACGACACATAATTTTACTATTTTCTATCATCTCCTTGCACCGCCACTCGACTATTTTACCTACTAGAGATGACCACATACATCACTGAATGCCGTGGTAGTGAAAAAAAGATAAACTTCCTCATCACACCTAAACATCGCCAGAGAGTATGCGTAGTGCTTTCAGAAAAACATGGGAATTTCCCAACCGCAAAACACCACGCGATAATGTGATATTGGCGCCGGCACCACATCAGCGAGGCTTTAAACTCTGATGTGCTTGACACATCGACTATTCTAGGTTCACTGATATTACTAAAGTAAATTATGCAGGTGGTACAGGAATAAATATAGCAAAGTGCACATGCAGGGAGGTGGGGCCGGAAAGGGGCGTCAACAACTATCATTACTATGTGCAAAAATAGAACATGCGAAACTATGCAGACGAAAATAAATGAAGAAACAATAGAAGATCAAAACCATCAGAAAACAGCCAAGTGCAAATGATAACACAAGTGAGGGGGAAAAGCATCGGCACGTGCGCACACACACACAGAGATAATGGTGAGATAAGGGTGCCATCCACAGGCGCAAGATATGGCCAACAAGTGGCTTTCTAGAAAGACAAGAGCGAAGGTCGGCCGACACTTTGATTCCCAGTTGTACAGTGCATGAGGTGGCCGACGTACGTGAGTTATTGAAAGAAAAGTTCTACTGATACAGTTACCAGTGCTGTTTATTAGACTGCAGTCTCCACACACAACAGCTTTGTTGAGAAAGAGATCAAAGAATAAAATTCATGTTTCTTGATTTTTGGTGCAACTGATCCTTCATTTTGAGCACACTGCATAAAATCACACTGCTGGGCTATTCCACCGTGCACAAGTGACAGTGTTAACATGTCATTTTTCATTCAGTGCAGAGATCATAAGCAGGGCTTGAAAAAGCAACGAGTGTGATCCTTTTGAAGCTTCATTTATAGTGTTAGAAGTGCAGTATGCTGTACTTTCTAGTGAACCTAGAGAATATTATGTGGTTCACATAAAACTAGCTTTTCAATGTGAACAACAAACCTACTTCTTTTGCGAAGAAAATTTGTTGGCGACGAATGTGGGTCCTCTTTACAGTAGCAAATTCTGAAAGTATGGGCCTGTGCATAGAGGGGCAAAGGGCAATGACTCGCACCCCATAGACTGATAAAACTACAAAGGGGGTGGTACACAAACACATCTCTAGTGCTTCATATCATATAGAGAGAGACGAGTGGAAAAGGTATATTATTTCAATGCCACTTGTGTTTCTGTGTGCGAGTGCATGTGTTAAAGAATGGTATACTATATGGCTGGGTAGAGCCTTGTGCATCTGCCATCATTCTTCTAATCTTAGTGCTTGTACTTGGAAAGAAACTTGTTACTATAAACAAACATGAAGCCCGCATCTTTTCATGTCACTTGCAGTCTTGTTACCAGAGTCTCTAGGAAAGGTCAAAAGGCAACTTGCAAAGTATGCTTCACATTGTAGTCATGTCTGTGAAGAGAATTCAAAATGCAATCATAGGTGTACAGAATGCAGCAGTGGCATAGCCAGAAATTTACTTCAGAGGGAGGGGGTTGTTCCCAGCCGACAGCTACCATTCCTCTCCCTTCCCTTACCCCTCTCTGTTTATATATATATATATATATATATATATATATATATATATATATATATATATATATATATATATATATATATATATATATATATATATATATACACACACACACGAGGGATGTTCCGAATGTAATATTCGTCATTTATTTAAAAGATGGTGCACCAGGTGAAACAGACAATTGCCACAGGAATCCATGCCTGTTGCTGGCTCAACGATGGAAGGAGTGTCAGCAGAGGTGGAATGATGCATGTGCATGGATGGATGGATACAACTTTCTTGTACGTCCGGCAAGGAAAAAGAGAGAGTAGCAGCAGGCTGGCGTGCCTGAGGTTATTTGAGTGCAAGTAACAATGGCAGACAGACCTGTGCTGACGTAGTCACTGATGGAAGTATGAGCTCTTAACCGGTATGAACGGACACTTGTTCCCTGCATTGAAAGCCATACTCTTGGGACATCACTTTGAAAACAATGCTGAGGTGGAGCAGGCTGTGCGACAATTCCTTGCATCGCCTAGATCCGAGTTTTACCAGAGGGGTTTCTTCAAATTGATTGCACGCTACGACAAATGTTTCAATGTCGGTGGCGACTATGTGCAAAAATAGTCTGAGGTGTATAGTTCATGATCATGTATTTTTCTTTGGCAATAAAGCTTCTGTGTGAAAATAAATGATCGAACTTCCTTTTGGAACATCCGTTGTATATATATATATATATATGTGTGTGTGTGTGTGTGTGTGTGTGTCGTGTGTGGAGGTTGTAAGCCACACAAAGAAAAACTCCTAGCTCTCACTGGACAAGAATTGTTTAATGAGGATGTACGTATTGCAGTCACTTCACATCAAATTATGCTTTCATCCTCATGCTATATTTCAAAATGATATTAAAAAAAACTAACGTTTCGTTTACAAATTGATGCTTTTATATACACATATGTCGATGACCTAGCTGCTACATGACGTGGCAAAACTAAGGGCACTAAAAATGGGGCACTGAAAAAACAAGACAGCACGCTGTCGTGCATCTTCCTGTTTGCAGGCCAGGCTTGTTGCAGCACAGGTAACAGTAGAGACTAACAGTTGCTTTCCAGCCAGGTCTCCTAGTGAGTGGTGTGGCCACGGCTACGTACGGGATAGGGCTGACACTATATTGCAAGTTGCCTATCCCTCACTCGTGCTTTCGGTGTTGCGGGCATGCTATGTTATTCTAGATTTAAAAATACAGGAACAAAGCTTTGCACTTGAACTTCAATAGTGTCATATGATGCAAGTTTCACTCACTCTGGTGACCTGCTATCAGACCTTATTGAAGAGATGTTTGGAAGTAACTTGGGATCATGGTATTGTAGTCATCAAGAAATGCATATTGTTATCTGGTCAAACTTGGGAACTGATGAGGAAGACAGTCCGAAGCAGGGCTGCTTCCTGTTTAGAAGCTTTCGTGAAAATTGTGGCATCTGTTGTTTACAGCAAAATAAGGGCCAGTAGCTCCGAGAGATTTTAAAGCGTCATGTCTCCTGACACTCGTGTATTCTGAAAATTGACGATGTTTAGTTAGGATGCACTCTTTGCAGGAATGGGGTAGGTGAACCTCAGCAAGGTGACTGGCTACGGCTGTCTGGTGTAGAGTGATCGGGCAGTGACGAGATGCTCTTTCTAAGCCCATAATCATCCACCAACTTCGTTTTTGACGCCCATTTGATGCACGTTCCAATTTCCTCATATCCATCACTCCACTCCCCTTCTTAACATATTTTTCCGTTAGTCACGGTCACGCTCTTCAACATCACGGGTTTGTTGAATAGTGCGGTGGCCGCTAACATTCCTACATTTCTGTTTCTGCATGGACTTCAAGGCCATTCATCTACTTGCTCTCCCACCTGTTTGTTGTGGTTTTTTAACTTTCCTAACCTAGCCTCTCCTCCGTCCTTGATATATTTTGCTGTGAGCAAATCAGCATTCTGTAGGTCTTACTTTATTGTCCTGTTTTAAAATGAAGCTTTCTTTGCCACTTCCTTCAACTTTCCCACTGCTGCTGTAGCTGTCTTGCACGCCGCGTTGAGGCTGGTTCAGAGCACGTATATACATGGAAGGAGTGTGGCAGAAATGAAAGGAGACGCGCAATACTCGTTTGGAGCTTTGCACTGCGTCGAATGTGCTCAATGGCCTCTGGAGCTCCCCAGGGCGTCAATCGCCACATTAGCCTTTTGACAGCTGTAATTATTCATGGCCCCCTGCAAAAGCACTGAAGAAGTTGCAGGGCTTACCTTTCTACTTTGCCCAAGTCCACAGGGAAGCCAGATAGAATGGTAGAGAGGAGTGGGGGAGAGGTAGGAGAGAATGGGCAGAACTGACGGAGTTGCAAAATGAGTAAATAACAGCCTTGCCACTCTTCTTTTGTAGTTCCCATGCGAAAGGGGTTGTATAGGGAAAAGGCAAATTGAGGAGGCAAGGAAACGCTGCTAGCACTATATACACGATAGCGGTTGTGTGGAAACTCGATAAACTTATGTACAAGGCACGGTGACATGATAAGCCCCCCTCACTCTTCGGACCGCCACTAGGCCTCACCTTGCTTTCACGTTCAAGCTTTCCCTTTCATCCATGTCGCTCTTTCGGAGCCCACCTCCTGAAGCTTTCCGTTACCCATTGTGGCTATGCCAATGGAGTACAGACAAGTGAAAAATCTGGAATGTCACCGATAACAACCCAATGGAAACAGCGCGTAGATAAAACATGGCTTGTACTGCACAACTATAGCCAACATTGTCCACAGACAGTATAGAATCAACACAATGCCTTTGTATGGGCATGAAATGTACGAACATCTGGGAATGCATTATCACATTCTACTGTATATACACCAAAGTTGGTTTAATAGCTTAGCTTATTGCCTGGTCACTACATGACCTGTCAATGCAGTTTGGTAGATGTCCACGAGGTGCACAAACCTTCGTTGACGATACGTGCAGGTCACTGCACTCATGCCCAGCACTTCATGTTAATAATGTTACCATGAAAACCGTAAACTAAACAATAAAGTACGTGTGTTTAAAAAGCAGCGCTGCAAAGTTGAACCACAGAGACAGAGAACAGCACATAGGAAGCATATCTATCAATGCAAGCCTTGACCAATGAACAATAAAGGCCTAGCAACTAGCCAATGACATGCACACATTTATCATCATCATCATCAGCCTGGATACGCCCACTGCAGGGCAAAGGCCTCTCCCATATTTCTCCAACTACCCCGGTCATGTGTTAATTGTGGCCATGCTGTCCCTGCAAACTCCTTAATCTCATCCACCCACCTAACTTTCTGCCGCTCCCTGCTACACTTTTTTTCTCTCGGAATCCAGCCCGTAACCCTTAATGACCATCGGTTATCTTCCTTCCTTGTTACATGTCCTGCCCATGCTCATTTCTTTCTCTTGATTTCAACTAAGATGTCATTAACTCACGTTTGTTCCCTCACGCAATCTGCTCTTTTCTTATTCCTTGATGTTACACCCATCATTCTTCTTTCCATAGCTCGTTGCGTCGTCCTCAATTTCAGTAGGACCCTTTTCGTAATCCTCCAGGTTTCTGCCCCGTAGGTGAGTACTGGTAAGACACAGCTGTTATACACTTTTCTTTTGAGGGACAATGGCAACTTGCTGTTCATGATCTGAGAATGCCTGCCAAACATACCCCAGCCCATTCTTATCCTTGTGATTATTTCAGTCTCATGATCTGTATCTGAGGTCACTACCTGCCCTAAGTAGATGTATTCCGTTACCACTTCCAGTGCCTCGCTTCCTATCGTAAACTGCTGTTCTCTTCCGAGACTGTTAATCATTACTTTAGTTTTCCGCAGATTAATTTTTAGACCCAGCCTTCTACTTTGCCTTTCCAGGTCAGTGAGCTTGCATTGCAATTGGTCCCGAGTTACTAACCAAGGCAATGTCATCAGCGAATCGCAAGTTACTAAGATATTCTCCATTAACTCTTATCCCTAATTCTTCCCAATCCAGGTCTCTGAATACCTCCTGTAAACATGCTGTGAATAGCATTCGAGAGATCGTATCTCCCTGCCCACACATTAGATCACCAATATCACGATGATTACTAAGGCCCCGATAGTCTTGGTCAAGGGCTATAATGAAACATTCAATAGCAATGCCGTATCACATTAGTGCCTAAGGCACCATCCTTTTTTGATGTCATTGTCTATGGTGTCTACTAAATTACTTAATAGATATTACCTGAATTTTGCAGGTTTTTTTCTGATAATGTCAATAAAAGTTCCCTGAACATTAAAAAAGAAGGTTTGAGAGTCGAACAGAGGCACAATTCACACAGACGATTCCACTCACAAAATGGTTTATTGCCGCGCCAAAGCGAGATTTCGAGCACATTTATTCACTTTAAAGCGTACACTTCCTCCTGGAGAAGAGAAGCCTCATTCTGTGCTTCATCGACGAGCCTTTGCTTCTTTTGTTGGAGCTCCTTGATGCGGGTGGCCAACCTTTTCCTGTTTTGTTCAGCCTCAGATGCATCCAGCCTGTCTTGCTTCTTTTTCTTGAGCTCCTCTTTCCACCGAATACCCGAATACTTGCGGCACACACCATCTCCACCATACTGTCTGTAATGTCAACACTGGCTACACCACCTCCATCACACACCATTCTCTGTGCTATCAGAGATTCTTCATTGAAGTTCTCTATGAGGGATTCTTTATTTACAGAAAAACCTCTTTTGACAGCAGCATTCCCATGGGACACGGTGAAGATGATCTTGACAAAGATAAGCAATTCCTTATGGTTTCCCGAGCACAGCTCAAACCACAAGGTGTCCAGTCTCCTCTGCTGTCCTACCAAAGTTCTTCAGAAGTAGCTGTACAGAACTCAGCGCATAGACTTGCACGTAGACTTGCACAAACGATTTGCACGACTTGCAACAGACTTGCACGTAGGATTGGTGCGCCTGTTCTGCTTCGAAGCCAGTCAGCCAACAGTGTTCTGTGAGTATTTCCAGTGCAATCGCTAGTCGTTTTTTGCCAGCCTCCAGTGACAAGGCGCAGATCGGATCCAAGCAACTTGTTCTTGTCGTTAGCCAGTATTTTAGAGGCGACCTTTTCGCAATCTTCTGCGAGCACACCTTCAAAAAAGAAATGCATTCCTTCTCGAAAGTAAGCACTGCAAGTTGAGATGGTTTTCCAGCTTTTCGAAGTTTGCTCTTGGCAGCAAAACCACCATCAGAAGCGTTTGACAAAAACTATGTTCTGGGGCTTCTCCAAATCTATTTTAAGAAACTTGAAGCGCATGTCAGCAGCGCACAAAATTTCTTGCTTAATGATCCTTCCCAATAGCGAGCGTAAGACAGCCTCCAATGCTGCGGCAAGGAAGGGGACCATTGGACTGTCTGTTTGAAATTTGGTCAGGGATGGCTTCAATTCCTCAGCCACTGATAGCATGAAAGCCAGTTTTGCTGGCAGCATCATGTCAGCTACTAGCGTCTCAACCGTGGTGTAGCTGGTGCACTTTGGCTTGCTCTTGTCTTTAGCTGAACAGTATTTTATCAAGTGTGGCAGTACTTGAAGAGCTCTCAAAATCACCATGCTGTTTCCAAGCCATCGAACCACACAGAATTTGAGCGGAAACAACATGCTTGCTGTGATGCGAATGTAATCATCACGATGTGCTGGAACACACTTGAAAAGGTTATGAATACTTCACAGAAATACTACCAAATTCCAGCCAGTTACTGCATGGCTTGTTTTGAAGGCACCATGAACCTTATGCAGGCCACAGCTTCCAATTTCCAGATTTGTCAACTGTCATGACAATTGACTTCTTCCTTAAGGGATCTAAGAAACTTGGAAGTTTACATTTGGTCCATCCATTGATACTAGCAATATCTTGTGCTTTATGTCCTCTGTGAGTTTCTAGAAAGCAAGTGTCAGGTCTTCAGAACAGGTGTGGCCGAGAAAACATGAAGTCAGGTATCAAGTTTTTACAGTAGCGTCAGCCGAATCGCAGTATCTGACCAGCACATCCATTTGCGTTTTCTGTGCTACTTTATTTAGTGATTCACCGAATGCTACAGCTATGTATAGTGCTTCAGCAAGAGCTGATAGCAGCTTCTTTCGGAAGAATCACGCGATGCCATGACAGATAGTATATCTAGCTTTGTCTTTTCCCTATTCCATTTTCTTGTAAATTTCACAAGACTGAAACATCAACTGAAAGAGCACCGTCGATATGCCGTGAAACAGAGGGATGCATGAGTCATTACAGCATTCATGCACCATACGAGCTCAGCTTTCGCAACGTGTTTCATTAATAGTAAACCATGTACCATGATGTGTGCAGGAGCTAATGTAGCAGGAGGCATTGATGCTCTCTTCGCCCATTCGTTGATGATCATACTTGCAGCGTGGCCAGACACCCTGGTTTTTCCCATGTTGCTCAAGTGAAACATATTGCAGCACACTGCGCATTGTGCGCTACTATATACATTCTTGGGCATAGGCCCAACAATGCTCGCAAAGTCGGATACGTTGGCGTTGGTCCAGTCAGCATTGAACGAGCATGTTCTTGACTATGACATTGCTGATTTCAAGTGTCTTCAAAAGCAGCTTGCATAACCTCACTGCAAAACAAAACGATTAAAATGCCCAGCCACGAACAAAGCACAACATACCCAAGTGCATCCACGAGCACGTCGCATATTACCACAGAATGGAGATATGACGCTACTCATCCGGTGATGATGATGACAGTTGCGTCTTAGACCGCTTGCTGCTGGCTGGTTATTGGCGCCACTTAGTGGCAATTAAACTGCTGAGAGCTACAATGTATGGAGTTGGGGATCTACAACTCTATCCTGGAGGATGTGTGCGTAGTAGCGCCGTTGTTGCACATGGCCTCAGATATCTTCGTGGTATTCGTGCCGGTTTCGGACACCGTGTGCAGCAATGGCGCTGCTGCACGTGGCCTTCGCGATTGAGCGGTAGCTCGTATTCATCGCTCCGTCAATCTCGCTGGCCACATTCCCTGATTTGGCCGCGTTTTTTGTAATTTCCCTGACAATTTCCCCAAGTTTTCCAGACACATTGAGAATCCCTGATAATTCCAGTTTTTCCCATTTGTTATACACCCTGTTGTCTCCAGGTTGAAAATATCCTGTGTACATTTCTACAAGATGACTGTGTTGCCATGGCCACAGTTTGCTTCTCTATTGTTACAGCTAAAGCAGACTGTCAATTTCAAGCAGCCATGAGACAATGGTGCACTAGCTGCATTGAAATGCCAGTGAGGACCCGTTACACTTAGTGACTGCCTACATTGTCGACAGCTAGAAAACAGTTTGAACTGACATATCACCCATCACAGCTAAACATGCTACTTCATAGCATCACAAAGGCCAGGTTAACAATAGTGTGAAACAGATAAGATGATGCATGGACTCACAACAGTTTGATTTTCCATTAGAGAATGGAATGGCTTATGTACAGAATTCAAAAGACAGGAAAATTTGAGAGAAGAGAACTTGACAGAAAGAAAAAGTTGGACAGGTATTATTTTCTGGTAGAGCATGTGAGTGTACGTACAGAACAAGCCACCTGCTCTAACAGAAAATAAGATGGTTCTGAATTCACACATCACCTTGTTGACGTCATCTTGTGGTTGACCTGTCTTTCGTTATGCTACGAAGCAGTGCACCTAGTCATAATGTTCCATGAGCTAACCCCCATCGCTGCATTACTTGTCACCCAGTTCAGATGGGCAACGAGGGCAACGCCTACTTTTGATATTACAATCCTCCAACTGATTTCGCTGTTCTACTGACCAGTGACATCTGCCTCAAAGTAGCACTACTGCAAAACTCATGCAAGTGTGCTTGGAGGCTGCAAGGCGCAGTCCTCTGCTTAGAGGCCAGCAAAGAAACATTTATCTGAAGGCAAATATTTTAACAACAAAGCTCCCTTGATTGATATTGTATTGTAACACAATACACAATATACTATGCAATATGATATGGTAATACAAAATATTATTATTAGTGTTACAATAGGTGCAGCCTTCATGCTGCTGTATGGTAGGCAAGAAGCATGTACAGATACCCTAATACACCACACCAGCTGGGCTAAATATTGCTGAATCAATCTTCAACCTATGACACAATTTCACTGCAGCTGAAAAGTGCCTGAGACTACGATCAAACCACTTACGACTTGAAACATTCAAGCCATGCATTATATGAATGTCAGCCACTTCATGCAGATTTAGAGGAGTCAATAATCATTTCCTGGGTGCCGCTATATGACTTAGTTGTAAAGAAAACTGCCATCGAACACCCTGCTGTTGCTCCTCATTTTTAACCGCCAGCACCAAAAGTGACGCCCTGACGTAATCTCCACGTTACCACTACTGACGCTCTATAAAAACCAGCCACTGTTCCCTCGGCTTGCACCTTTGGCATTCCTCGAAAAGCCTGCCTCATGCCTGGGATAAATCTCCCAGCTGGTGGGCAGAGTCAGTCGCCTGGTGCCCTGACGTCACACCAACTGTCCCCCGTCATGCCACCCGTCACTACACGACGGGTGTAGCCACTGTTACATGTGCGTCATTTTCTTGCTTACAAAAGTTCCATTTTCGCTTTAAGTGACGAGTTCGTCAATACACAAGCTCGATGTTTCAACCTAGCTTGACACAATATATTTTTATTGTTCCTTTAACTTACAGCTGTGAAACAAAGCATAAAGGAACTTTAACTACTGATCAGCTGCGGGTTCAAGCTAATGTTGCTGGACAGGCACGAGTGGACAGACATACAGAAATAAGGACGGACAAGACAAGGTACCTGTCCTATCTGTTCTTGTTTCTGTATGATCACGCCTGTCATCCATGTAGTAATGTTTCACCAGCCAGATCAAAAAGAAATACTTCAAGTTAATACTTCTACGAGGCAGATCAGCTAAAGTGTATTGCACTGGAAAGCACTTAAATACGATTTTATTTACCATTTAAAACACTACTGAAAGCAGTTTGCCGAAGTCTTTTAAAGCCAAAACATCACAAACGTTTCACAGCACTAACATTCAGCCAGTAACCATGATGAATGGTTCCAGCTGTTCCTCTGGAGGCAGCAGCCGATTGAGTTCATCCAACTGCTGTATTGTTTTTGACAACATGCTCTCTGTTGTATGAAGGAGGCTTGAGAGTTCGTGCACTTTGAGCAGTTGCTCCACATACTTTCCAAACTTTTTTTGTCGCTCTGTCATCATCGTGCTGAGCGTGGATACCGCATAGTCAATCTGAAATGGAAAAGACGATTTGTCATACCACTATCATGCACTATAGGCAGGGCTCTTGAAAATTGGAATTTTTAATTTTAACTGTACTATATGAATATTTGGAAAACCTTGAATTTGAATATCAAACTGAAAGCTGAATATTTCCTAAAAGGGAAACAGAGCCCCACTTCAGAGTGAACATATTCAAGTTCAATAAAGATATGCTCCTTAAATTTGTTTAACAAATATTCCCAGAGCTTTACAAAACATTGCTAAAAATATGCTGCTCTGTCTTGTATTTCTGAAATCGGTACCCGGTATTCTGTGTTGGCTCAGTGTTTCAAGTAATGATGAAATAAGTGTCACCGAGCGGAATAAGGGCAGAAATAAATTATGTGGAAAGGATACACCATGATACACCGACTGGCCCAATAGTCAACGATTCTGAATTAAGTAGGATACATGTGAGGCAGCTTTGCAGTGTTTTTACCCGTGACAGCCACTAACTGCTCTTATACTGCACTCAGCAGCAGATGAACATACCTCAACACTTGAATACCAAATTCTGTTAATGAATACATTAAAATATAATATATTATTTTCTTCATATTCGAAATCCAGAATATTTGCACACCCCTAACTGCAAGAGGCTGAATATCAGGCTGATGTGTGAATGCAGATACCACGTCACAAATTCACTCTTGTGGCACGAATCGCGTGCTTTATTGCTGATTGGCCAAAACACTGGAAACAGTTTTGTGGACCATTAAATGTAGACATCAACATAAATAAAACTGCAGAGCTTCCCTTAAAGGAGCATTAAAAAACGCTTTTGAAGTTGTGCGAACGTCTTCACACACTTCTCACACATAAAAAGTTTACACTTGGCAAATACTAGGGTTGGGAAAGAGAAGGCATTTTAATTTGATACTAAAGTCAATCTCAAAATGCTTGATATGACGTAATCAACATTATCGTGGCAATTATACAGAGTAAAACTTGCTAATGTCGAGTAGCAATAAAGGTTGCTCGTAAAAAATCTGAGGGCACCTAAGCACTTCTTATGAGTTATGAATGTGAAAGCACTAACTTCCACTTGAAGCATTTCTTTGAGTTATGGACTTCTCACGGGCAAGCAAATGTGTTGAGCCGGTTGGCACATTTTGATCTGGCCTTACCAGGGCGCAGTTAGAACGCAGGCATGAGCTTGCGCGGACGAAGAACGTGCGAATAACACAAGCAAGCAGACAACAGCATCTGAACGCGGCATCGTGTCGCTGTATCTGCTCTGTCAAGGCACACTGCAGGTGCTCCCGAATCCCCCACTCTGCTCCGTCGAGGCGCACTCATGACATGGCGTCGCAGCTAATGGGAATTTAGGTGCCGTTTCGCTGCTACAGATGCCGCCAGCTTTTTCGCTCAATGGATCATTTGATGCTTTTGCATCAAAAACTAACAAGAGTGCCGCATGCATTTCTTTTTGCCTATGCTCATGCATGGCAGCTGCAGTGATAGCAGGAACAGGGCGAGCCAGGGTATCATGATGTCGACTACTCATCCACCTCTTGAGCACTGAACACAAGATGCTTCATAGAAGCAAGTATATATTATGCTAAACTATTTAGGGTACCCTGACATTTGCCAGTATTTCTTCTAGGGTCCTCATGTCTTCTTGCTGCTGTGTTTCCATTAATTTTGCATTTCACATAAACATACTTTTCATTGTGGCTTGATGCTATGATTAATCTGTTGCTGTCCTCAATCGTGGCTGTGTTAGACAAGATTTAGGTCTTTTACAGTGTATAGACAGACAGGTGTATATATAGAAAGCTGAAAGAAAACTTGAGGAAGTTAGCACCGCAAAATCAGTATTTTGATGGAACTCGTACAAAGCCCTGCTACTGCAGTGACAGCACAAAACAATTTCATGCTTGTCAGCAAAGGTGGTGACTGCACAGTCATCATATTGGCACTATTCCACAGAGGCTAGAGCACGCACTGCTTGGATTATACTAATGCTTTGCACGACTTGGGGGGGGGCTAAAATTGGTAGGCTTGTCGATAATAAACAACCATTACACTTATAACGTGTATCTATCACGTTCACAATGACAAAAATGGCTTTGAAGAGTCCGAAAATCATTTTGTACAGCAAAGGAGCTCATTACTCCATATGTAACAAAACTTTCAAAGTAATATATTACTAAGTGTTGCTGGGCTTGTTAACACTTCCTTGTGGCAAAAAAGACACAAAGCTGTTTTCTAGCCCATAACTGCCTGTTCACAGTAAAACAGTATTTTCTATCATAAAAGGCAAAAACAACCATTAATTCCCTAAAAACAGTGGTGTCCAAATACAATACTAACAAAAAAGCTGACATGTGAGAATGCCAGAAAGAGAAAGTTCTGTGTTATCTGCAAGATTTTATGTCACTTCTGGCTGTGGCTACAATAGGTGTTGCAACGTGCCTCAGAGAGGATCAATGACACGTCCTTCCACCCTAAAGAAAAAGAAAATTACGCGGACATGCTGTTCTTTCACAAAATGAATTTTCAGCAAAGTTTTGGTAGCACAAACATACCTCACGAATTCTTGCTGCCAGTGCATTCTGCTCCGTGCTGACCATTTCAGCACACTGCCTCAGGTGCTCCTGGTAACGGGAAGCCAACCGGTTCACGGCCCGGTGATCCAGCCTCTCTCCCACGTCGCTGTCGCATATGATGGGGCTGTGAAGGCTGCCCTTGAGGATGGGCCAGAACTGCGGTATTGACTGACAAAAAGAGAGAATAGGATTACAACGAGAAGCAAACATCAGGTAATGCCATCTCATTCAAGCTAAATAACAGGCAACCTTGAGCATCATAAAAATTCAGAGCCAAAGCAGCACACATGAGAAAGAAAACACATAGCATGAGCAACAGAATGAAAATGAATAGGCATAGCATTAAAGGGCCATTTTATAAGATCCCAAACAATATTGTGGCTATACAACAGAAGCTTTAAAGCACCATCTAGGAAGCATTTTACCATTATAATTTTGCAAACTGGTTAAACACTTAACCACTTAAACAACTTAACAACTTAAACACTTAACCTTAAACTTAAAACACTTAACCACTTAAGCAACGGCAACTGTGATCCAGATACATATATTATGGGCTGTTAACTCATTCTCGCTTTTCTTTAACTCCATCATGCTTACAGTTTTAGCGGGCCATAGAGCATTATTAGAGAAAACAGTGCTCGCATAAGTGCTCATGTGTAGGCCATGTTGTTCTCTCACGAAAACGCACACATACCATCGCTCACACGGCATTGGTATAAATGAGCGACGCAGTTGTTTATGCTGCTGTATGTCGAATACACCATCTCTTGTTTGCCGCTTGACGCAGACGCAAACAGTGCACCTCTGAAATTGAGAAATGTGTCGGCAAAGCAACACGTACAGGCCCACTCATATACGTAGCGAATGCGGCCGACTGCCAACAAGTACGGTGACGTACAGATGTTGGCACCGCGCTGTGTCGCCGCTTACCGCTTAATGTGTACGCGCCGTGCAAAGTGTAGCTGATTTTAAATCGCGAAGGCCAGAACTGAACTACAAAAGCAGTTTCGTTCGACCTAACTGCTTACATTTCAGGTCAGGTCCGCCGGTATCAAGTGCACGAACTCGACGAAGCCAAATTAACTTTCGCTATACAGGATCGACATTGGCTCAAACTTCGTGGGCACGGATTGAGAGGGTTAAAGTTTGTGCATTTCAACTTGGTAGGCGTGCTTGACTCATTTTGAGCATGACTAATTCTATATACAAGCAAAGACGTTGTCGCTATTGTGTTGTCGGTTCGACGGCCGATCGTGCGGGGTTCGGTCGAACGATGGTCGGCACGCTGATTTTGCCGGTGCCTTCGACAAGAAAGCCTGTCGCAGTACAACTAACGCTCGTCGGTTGCGTCGTTGTCGACCTGGTATGATAAAAAGCTTTCATTGACGCACAATAGTCGGTCAATGATAGGAGTGAGCATCTTGTCGGTCCCGTATTGACCCAGTGGTATCGGGCCTTAAGAGTACGTGCAGTCAGGAACGCGCTGCCACTACCAGCAAGTGAGGACCGACGCTGCAAAAAGACTTTGTCAGCAACGTGATGTACTTAAGTGTCGCCCAAGTGTAACGCACAGGTTTTTCGTTAAATCAGACAGCCATTCATCAAAGGCGGCAACTACCTGGCTCACGGTGCAGTCCGGACAACTTGGACGATGGCCTGGCCACTTTCTCTTTTAAAGTGGAGTTGCGGTCTTATGCTATGTTCAGACTACGTTCGTAAGGTGCCGATTTTTCATGACATGCGTAAGCGGAAGAGAAACAAGCATATGCGTCTAGTTCAGACTGCGAACGTAAAGGTACCAACGTGCGCAATTCACGCGAAAATCGTGGGTGAGAGTGTTGAAGGGTCGGCAACATTTACGACTGTGATACTACGACTGTTGCAACACAGCCAATGACTGATAAGCTTTCGGTTTTCAACAACCGGTGACGACACTTCCGCCCTCCCGTCTGCAGACAGCTCCGGGTGCGGGAAGTGCCATTCCGCCATTCCGTGTGCACGATTAGGTTGGCTGTGCTCGTGAAAATTTGTGCAGTGCGCCTTGTGAGACTGTTTTCAGTTCATCTGGTTTATCCGCCGAGGAAATCGATGGCCGCATATGCGTGCTCCGAACTTCGATGAGTGGTCTCACTAGGTTTTCAATGAAGCGGAACTGCTGGGGCGTCATGCGCATGAAGTTATGAAACATCACAGCGTCACCAACTCGGAGCTTGGCGAAAAGGTTGTGAAAATCGCCGTCCACGGCCCTGTCGAGAAATACTTGCCGCTCCCAAACCCTTCTGCATCGCCTTCATTGTCTTTGTGCGATTGAATACATGACTATAAGTTTGTTTTGAGCGTGAATTTCTTTGATCTCGGCCAGCGCTCGCATGTTGACAGGAGCCATATTGGACCGCTGGTGACGTCGATTCTGCAGCTCCAAATTTGATTGGCCTGTTGTAAAAGCTGTAATTTACGCAGCAGTAAATGTGAACAAAGGTGCCGGCTTAGCTGCCGTAATGTTTTTTACAGCCGTTACATTCGATATGCCGAAAGAGCTGTTACGCGTGTTACGACCGTAGTGTGAACATAGCTTTACGCTACGCACGTTTTCGGCACCGCACCGACGTCGAGCTACCGGTAGAGTTTTAACGCGGCACACAGCATGAGTGTTTGCAGCAGCGCGCGTCTGAGCGCTTTTTTTTTTTTCGGGGGACTTCCCAGCACGCGGCCACGCACACTACCCTTCCAAAACGTTTCGTGACTAATCCGCTAGGGCAAGGTGCATGCGCTGTCGCGCCATGAAAGAGGCGGATTGGCGACTTTGCAAGCAGTGTAGTTCATGTAGAGGGATTTATGCATGTCCCATTAATTTTGTGGCAAAAAGTGGTACTCCCTCGAGAGGCAATCCTGCACGTGGAGTGTACAATCTTCCACTTAAGAATTTCAGCCTCTTTCATGCCATGTAGCGGTCTTATACCTTGCAGACATGATCATCAGTGCTTTATCTGCGCACCGTATCTGCTTGTTTCCAACACCCAAATTTGGTGACGAAGAAAGGGAGTTGGGCAGGTGTGTAGCACAGAAGACTAGTGGTAAGTGAAGGTCACATCATGGCTGTCAAGGGAAAGCAACTGCCACTGAGGATGGTAGAAGGTTAGCTAGTGGGATATTGAGAAATTTGCAGACATAGAATGGAGCTGGTTTACACAAGGTAAGAGAATTGGCACTTGCTAGGAGAGGCTTTCATTCTGCAGTGAACCCTAAATAGGCTAATGACGATGATGATAAACTAAGAGAAAGAAAATTGTTGCAAGAACAATCAAGGATGACTGTGAAAGTAAGATAGTAGGCCCTTTATATGGACCACAGAAATCAAGCGGACTCAGTAGAAATAATACTTTTGAAGTATATACTGCTGGCACTGAGGTGGTACAAACTGTCGTCAACATGCTTTGGTAGGCAGCATGACAATGGTAGCGGTATGATGGCAACAGAATGATGACAGCATGACGTCAATGGCATGACAATGGCTGGTGTTCAGGGACGAATGTGCATCGGTTGCCTGAGAGCACTTGTTCTTTCCATCGAAGGAGATAGTCTGACCACCTGCCACAACAAAAATGGGCGAAAGAGCCAAAGAAAGCTATTCACATTAAAATATTTTGTGTGTGTACAAGTGCACCTTTCTACATTTGATTTCTTATGGTCATTCAGGATACCTACAGAGACTGTGAGACTGTTGCTTCCACAGCGAAAAAAAAAAAAGGCATTTCAGAAGAGAAATCTTTTTGCTCATTCAATGCCAGTCCCCCTTCACATGATCATGTGAGAGATCATGTGATCTTTCACACGATCCCTGACCTTTCATCCAAGTGGTAGATGCCAAGTGAGTGATCGTATTTGAAAGAAATGTAGAAAAGTGCTCGTCAATCCACCAACTAGCCGCAATTAGCGAGACTTATTCGAAAAGGCCTTGCTGGTTAAAAAGCTCACAGGCTAGACCATTTCGCTGAAATTCTATCAGTGGCCTAACAAGGACCTTTTTTAGCTTGTGAAATACACACAACGCCACACATGTAAATATTGGAGATATGTTACTGTGAAATTCGTGTGGTTAAGCGAAACTGGCAGGACATGTAGAAAAACCTAAAACCAGAGAATACTGCCAGAGTTTACACATTCACCTACGTACTATTCTGAGTCATACCTGCCGACACCTGTGAACATTGCAATTAGTAAAAATCCAACAGAAGCTACAAAGGGGTGGGGGGTGAGAAGAAATACCATGCATTTTCTTTTAATTTGCCTTGGCCCTGAGCAAACACCTTTCTTAGCATACATATGCGCCTTATTAACTATGATTTAGCTTTACCCTCAGCATGCAAGCCGCACCAAACATGGAGAAGAAGAGAATGACAAGCAACAACGAACAAAGGTTCATTCCTATATATTGAACTCACCGTGAAATAAAGAAAAAAAATTATTCAAGTGTGGGTCGACTAATATCTTCTTAAAACAACCAGAAACTTTGAACACGGCACACCTTTATTCATCATCATCATCATCAGCCTGTTTTATGTCCACTGCAGGATGAAGGACTCTCCCTGCGATCTCCAATTACCCCTGTCCTGCGCCAACTGATTCCAACTAGCGCCCGTGAATTTCTTAATTTCATCGCTCCACCTAGTCTTTTGCCATCCTCGACTGCGTTTCCCTTCTTTTGGTATCTATTCTGTAACACTAATGGTCCAACAGTTACCTAATTGGTGCAATACATGACCTGCCCAGCTGCATTTATTTTCTCTTGATGTCAATTAGAATATCGTCTATACCCGTTTGCGCTCTAATCCAAACCGCTCTCTTTCTTTCTCTTAACATTATGCCTAGCAATCTTCGTTCCTTCGCTCTTTGCGCGGTCCTTGACTTGTTCTCAAGCTTCTTTGTCAGTATCCAAGTCTCTGCCCCATATGACAGCACTGGTAAACTGAAATGATTGTACACCTTCCTTTTCAATGATAATGGTAAGCTTCCAAGTCAGGAGCTGACAATGTCTGCTGTATGCGATCCAACCCACTTTTATTCTTCTATGAATTTCCTCCTCATGATCAGGGTTCCCTGTGACTAATTGACCTAGGTAAACATACTCCTTCACGGAACCTAGAGGCTGACTGGCGATTTTGAACTCTTGTTCCTTTGCCCAGTAATTTATTTATTTTATTGTTATTTTTCATTTATTTATTTTATCTTATTCATTATTATCTTTGTCTTCTCTATATTAATCTTCCAACCCCACTCTTACACTCTCTCTGCTAAGGTGCTCATTCATTTTTGCAACTCGTCTGCATTGTTACTGAATCGAACAATGTCATCGGCAAACTGAAGGTTGCTGAGATATTTGCCGTTGATCTTTACTTCTAAGCCTTCTCAGTTTAATAGATTAAATACTTCTTCCAAGCACACAGTGAATAGCATTGGAGAGATTGTGTCTCCCTGTATGACCCCTTTCTTTATATGTATCTTCCTGCTTTTCTTGTGTAGAACTAAGGTAGCTGTAGAACCTCTGTATATATTTTCCAACGTACGTAAGCATTCTGTACTCCTTGATTCCGTAATGCCTGTTGGTATCTCTATTGAATCAAATGCCTTTTCGTAATCTATGAAAGCCATATAGAGAGGCTTATTGCACTCTGCGGATCTCTCGATAACCTGATTAATGGCATGGATGTGATCCATTGTAGAGTATCCCTTCCTGAAGCCAGCCTGTTCCCTTGGTTGACTAAAGTCCAGTGTTGCCGTTATTCTATTGGAGATAATTTTGGTAAATATTTTATATAATACTGGGAGTAAGCTAACGGATTCTTTAACGTCTCCCTTTTTGTGGGTTAGTATAGTGTTTGCATTCTTCCAGTTTTATGGGACCCTTGCAGTCGATAGACACTGTATAAGGAGCCGCCAGTTTTCCAAGCAGTATGTCTCCTCCATCTTTGATTAAATCGGCTGTTATTCCATCTTTTCCTGCCACTCTTCCTCGTTTCATGTCTTGCAAAGGCCTTCTGACCTCATCTCTAGTTACAGAAGGAGTTTCTGTATCCTGTTCATTACTGTTTCTAATGGAGGTATCCCGACTCATCTGGGTATTGTACAGGTCAGCATAGAATTCCTCCGCTCCTTTTACTATATTTTCGAAATCGCTGATGATATCAACCTGCTTATCCTTCAGTGCATATATCTTGGTTTGTCCTATGCCAAGTTTCTTTCTCACTGATTTCAGGCTGCGTCCATTTTTTACAGCTTCTTCAGTCTTTCTCAAGCTATAGTTTCGAATATCACTTATTTTGCCTTGTTGATCAGTTTTGACAGTTTCGCAAATTCTATCTTATCTCTTGGGTTGGACACTTTCATTTTTTGTCGTTTCATTATTAGGTCCTTTGTTACTTGGGAGAGCTTGCCTTCCACTTCAGTTGCTGCCTCTGAAGCCAGCCTAGTTACGGTTTCATTCATTAGCTCTAAGTCATCATCATCTCTCTGTTCTAAGGCTGCATATTTGTTTGCAAGTACCAGGCTGAATTTGTTTACTTTTATCCTTACTGCCTTTAGGTTGACCTGTTTCTTCTTGACCAATTTTGCTCTTTCTCTCTTCAAATTGAGGTGAATCCTAGCCCTCACTAACCTATAATCACTGCACTTTACCCTACCTATCACTTCTACATCCTGCACCATGCTGGCATCAGCAGAAAGTATGAAGTCAATTTCATTTCTTGTTTCACCATTAGGGTTTTTCCAGGTCCACTTTCTGTTGCTATGCTTCCTGAAAAAGGTGTTCATTATTCGAAGCTTATTCCTTTCTGCGAATTCTACCAGCATCTCTCCTCAAGCGTTCCTAGAACTGATGCCGTAGTTGCCAATTGCTTGTTCCCCAGCCTGCTTTTCCCCCACTTTTGCATTGAAGTCACCCATTACTACAGTATACTGAGTTTGCTAATTCAACATCTTCATAAAACTGATCGACTTCCTGATCACCGTGACTGGATGTTGGAGCGTAGGCTTGTACTACCTTTAATCTATACCTCTTATTAAGTTTGATTACTACTACAGCTACCCTCTCGTTAATGCTGTAGAATTCGTCAATGTTGCCCGCTATGTCCTTCTGGATTAGAAATCTTACCCCTTATTGCTTCTTATCCGGGAGACCTCTACAGCAGAGGTCATGTCCGTTCTTGAGCAATGTATAAGCCTCACCAGTTTTTCCAATCTCATTAAAGCCGATGATATCCCAAACAATACCTGATAGTTCCTCAAAGAGTCCTGCCGAATCTAGCCTCACTCGAGAGGGTTCGGGTGTTAAACGTTGCAAGGGTCAGTTTCCATTGGCGGCTTGCCTAGACCAAGAGATTCTTAGCACCCTCTGCGGCGTTAAAGGTCTGACGGCCTGCTTGGTCAGGTGCTCCGCAGCTGCTAGGAACTGAGGGCCATTGGGCAAGTGAGCGATTCATTTGGGAGGCAGTGGCCAAATACTGCACCAGGGAGGCCAATTCCTATTCTGGTGAGGGAGTGTCTTGTTGAAGCTTAGTGGGCCTTCCTAATTTGGTTATACCTGGATTAGTACAGCTCCACTCGCTCTCGGCATCTTTTGCCGGTGACAGGCGTCACTCCAAGCCTGCAGATGTTGTGTACTAGAGGAGGTGAATTTCAACCTCACCATCATAAAAAAAAAAAAAAAATCTTACGAGGGATTCGAACTTCCAACTATGTCACCCAAGCATTCGACATAACTCAGTCAGATAATCCCATAGGCGGCGAGGCTACCTTATCGTCGATAAGGACAGCCCAGAGGGCCCTACATGCCTAAAAGCTTCGTTGATTTATCCGCAATAGATGTGCTTTCCTGATCGCGGTAGGTAACTCAATAGAGAATGATTTCTAAATGGTTCTGGCTTTATAGTTCCGGAATTGCACGTGCGTAGACGGCAGTGAGCTCGGCTAGGCAAACCATACAGGCAAACCATACAGGCATACCGATGACCATTCACCGTTGCAAATACATGCTTGTGATCTACAGGAATACAAACGGAAACCTGCGAAAACGAATATAAGTGCAAATGTAGAAGAAATAACTGGACGCAAACTACAACTTTTTTTTAAAATGAAAATCTGTATATGGACTTTGCAACTGTTGACATTATGTTATCTGTTTCTTATTGTTTGTGTGCTACTGCAAACCTTCTCATCACTTTTTCTCTTCATATAGCGCTGCAAATTTTGTTTTCCGTTTTTGGAAGGGGGAGGGGCTCTCATTAGAAGGTCAGGGCGAGGCATATCGGTAGACCTGTTGCCACAAGATGCATTCTCATTGGAACCGCCAGACAAGTCATCCTCGTCAGATGCTTCGCAGGAGTGCTCAGCACCTCAAAAAACGTCGCCTTGCTGCGTTTGATATGCATCATTTCCTAAAGCCGATCTGGATAATTTCCAGACTGGCTTTACGGCAAGTGCAACAAAGGAACTCCGTTAGCTTGGTACTGTTGCTAGCTTTGTTCACGAATACAGGTCGATATCTCAGTTTGGGTATATATTAAAAAAAAAACGTCAACCTACAAGCGCAAATCAGGAAGACCTTGCCCCTATTGTTTTTTTTCCCCAATTTTCAGCTGCAAATGCGAAGTCAACGTAGTCATTCCCAGCGGTGGACCCTTCTTGGACCGGCCCAGCCTTATCTGCCAGTAGCTCTACGGCACGACGCTGCTGTCTGTTGATGAAGATGGCGGTTGTGCTTCACATGTTCGTGGTGTACGAGTAACTACGCGAGATTCGTTTTCTGTGGGGCAAGGGAACACCCATCGAAATCTATGGGGAAATGCCGCCTACGTATGGGAAAAGGTGTCTCGCTTCGAGAACTGTGAGGTGGTGGTGTTGTGAGTTCGCAAAAGGCCGCAAAGACAATACATCAGTCCGATGGTGGTTCCACTGTAAGCTGGATGAATTGTACCACAGGGGCATCTCAAATTTAGTGCTGCAATGGGACAAATGGTCTGAACCAGTGTGGGGACTATGTGGAAAAATAGTGTAAGGTCTGTAGAATAGTATGCATATTTGTAATTACCTGTATGTACCTTATTTTGGCTAATAAACAATAGAGCAAAGACTTTCTGATTTGTCCTTGTATACTCGAATAAAGGTTCTACTTTTTAGCTCACAGCGACTCTTTCAGCACTGTACTCTTGCCTGCTTCAGGAAGTTGTCTTTAATATATTTGCTCAAAGCAAGTAGCCGTCTGGCCATGGCGTCTTGTACTACTACAGAGGAGTGGGGCAGGTACCATCACAAATTATTTTTGTGCGTTTTTGCAATCTTTCGCTGGCCGACCTTTCAGCACCTTTGAAACTTTTTTGAGGATTGAATCCATTTCTTGTAAAATTTGACACAACATTAATAAAACCATAGAACAAGCTCAAACTGATGAATTTCATGAAAAATTCGGGATATTTTTCAGTCATGCTCTGAGCAGACAAAAGGACAGGGCATAGAAAGGTCATAGATGAAGGAGGCCAAGGGCTCAAAAATGTTTTTAGAAGTCTAAGAATGAGGCAAGCAAAAACATGATTATGATGTGTAAAGGTATGACAGTGCACGACGAAGGTGTGCCTGATGGTATTCTTAAGCAAGACAATTACACCACTGTCCCACACTGATGAGAAATCTAATGCTCGCCATTTTGTTGGAGGACAAGCCTAAGGATGTGGTATTCTTTCCGGCCGCAGTAGTGGTTTTTAGGAATTCAAGTTGGTTTTGCTAAGTTAACAATTTTTCCTTTCATTTTTATGAGCTGGGCATTTCAATAAAACATGCTCTACTTTCTTTTAACACAAACCTTACAGAAAAGCCTTCTTGGAGACCTGTAAGGCATTTTAAACAGATACATAAATAACTTCACGCAGAGCCACCAAACTACAAACTTATTTCTCTTGATATCAGAAGCGCCACAACTGCGTCTGACCATCAACAATATTGTGGCCTTTCCATAATGATTATCATCAGCCTATATCAAGTCCACTGCAGGACAGCAGCCTCTCTCAATGTGTCTTCAAACTGACCTTGCCGTGCATCAGCCGGCTACAACCTGTGCATGCGATGTCCTTATCTCATCACACAACATAACCTTCCGCCATCCTCGACTGCGTTTCCCTTCCCTTGGTACATGCTCTAAACAACAAACCAACACTACTTCTTCCTTTTAGAGGAGCACCGGCACATGTCTTAGAACTTGCAGAAACTTTGACACATGCTTCTTGCACATAAAAGCATGACACTTAGCAAGCATGAAGGTTGGGAAACAAGAAATGTTCACTTGGTATGAAAGTTGGCTTTGAAATGATGAATTGGGCATCATCGATATCACTGTGACAGTGTGACACACACCAAACTTGCCAACGTCAACCAGCAACAGGGCCGGGAAAAATGTGCCTCACGGAAAAAAAAAAAATGCAAAAGTGTGGAGTGTCTTTCATCTGGCTCCTGTGTGGCAGCCACAAAAACCACAGTAGCGGAGAACGTTGGTTGTGCCATGACCTCATGACACAACCGTCTCCGGGGTACCGAAACAGGAACAGGTATAATTTATTTAGGCCCCCTCGATTATTATTATTATTATTATTATTATTATTATTATTATTGTTGTTGTTTTTTTTTGGTTTGGAGGATTCAGAGCTTTGTTTAACTCATTCTGCGCTTTGAACCAGCTGGGTTCATCCACCCATTTTCGGTAAAGCACAGCCAAGATCAAGCGAGGCTCGTCGACAGTTACTTTTCATTTTCTGGCAATGTCATGGACGAGCTGGTTTCATATGAGTACAAGCAGGAATGAATTTATTCAGGTGGTAAAAGTAAATAACAAGTAAATGAAGTTGGTAATCAGGTTCAAGAGGACAGACTGGTGGGTTAGTTGGTATGGCATTATTTAAACAGTAGCACAGAAGCACATGGATGGTGAAAGAAGCAGACGGGACGCGGTGCTGTGTCCCGTCTCTTTCTTTTGCTGTCCATGTGCTTCTGCGATACTGTGTAAATATTTGGTAATCGGGGTATTTTAGGATAGCACAGGCAGTAGCTCAAGCTTCGTCGGCTTATTTGCGAAAAAGAAACGGTGACTTCAGTGGTGAATCGAGTGCTTACAAGGATTAATTATACTGCTCTTCCGAGTGAGGAAGACACCGAAATTGCTGATGCACTGCTCGTCTTGTGAGAGTGAGCATTGCATGGTATACAGTATAGTCCTGTTAAACTTAAAGCACTGTCTGCAGTATTCTTTAATAAAAGGTTGTGCAATTTTCAGTGGATATTTCAGTGGATTTCTGCTCACTGTGGCATCGTCTGCAACAACCTAGCTGACAAGGCTGGCCAATGTGCCCATGAAGATACCCAGACATGTCCAACACCTTTGACGAGGTCGGACGCTGCCAGGGAACCTCGCCTACTTGCACACAAAAAAGTCATAAGATCTCCGGATTTGAAGTGCTTTCAATTGCCGATTATGTAAACTGGACCCCACGCTATGGCTGCAACTGCCATCTAGCCTTTCCCGCGGCGAAACAACCTTGTTGTGCCATTTGTGGTTGGGAGTGGTGTTCATAAACGCATACCCCTATCGTTCGGGAATGGCCGAGAGCCCGATGTGCGACTCCTGTGGGTGCGAGAAGACCATTGAGCACTTCTTGTGCAGCTGCCCTCGCTATGATGTACAACGCCTCTCTCTGCGGGCGACTTTGCACCAATTGGACTCAAGAATGTTCACTGAGTCAAAGATACTCGGACCGTGGCCACACCCGTCACTGGCATGAAAAGCGATTCGTGCACTAGTGCAATATTTGAAGTGCACCTGCTTAAGAGACCTTTTATAGTGTCCCTTTGTATACTGTCCCTCCCACACACATGCTGTGCTTACTCTCTCCCTTTTTCCTCTTTCTATTCCCCTTTCCCTCACCCCCAGTGTAGGGTAGCAAACCGGGTGCTCTTCTGGTTGACCTCCCTCCCTTTTCTGTCCTTGCTTTCTCTCTTTCTCTCTCTTAGCAATTTTTGGTAAGAACTCAGGATAATAGTGTGGCAGTGAAGGGGTTAATGCTAAAGATGACAAATCAAGAATGTCATGACAGTAACTCTTTATTACTCAACTATTTCAACTTATTTGAAAAGTTGTGGCAGTTCACAAGTGTTGCCCCAGATACTGATTGTCACTAGGTCTACTGATTCCTTTTTCAAATATTTAGTGATTCAGGGATAAAGCTTCAGAATCTACAGATTTCTGGCATCTTGCAAAAAAAGAATAGCAAAATTTACTTTTTAAGAATTTTCTACTTGCTATACAGCTACTTTTTCAATATGTAACTGCTTATGCATGATCCGATCTTACTTCACACAAGTAACAAGCAAAATGTGTCTTTCTTCAGTTTTGGGCTTTACACATATTAGTCCAATGATGCTGAGCGCTTCAGACTACAAGTACCAGATGTCATCTGAGGCCCTTTCCAAACTAGTTTAGAGTTTGGAACAAGATGTCCTTTTAGAATAGTCATGGTGTTCCAGATGCACTGTGCACCACATGGTTTTTCAAGTGACGCACCACATCAAGAATTTTCGAAGTCATTGTATTGTGTCAATGCTCCGCAGACGACACATTGTCGAACTAAATATAAGCACTGGATCCATGACAGCAGAAACTTATTTTGAAATAGCTCTTCTGCCCAGAATAATGATTCTCCTAGTTTCTACAGATTTTTCAAGCAGAAATCTATTAGAATTTTTTTTTACTAGACTCATGACAACCTTTCCTCTCACCTGCAACTTGATGAGGTCCTCGTCATTCTCTGGAGTCTGTGCATCCACGCTTCCTTCCTTGACGACCACGATGCTGTGACCTGAAGTGCCCGCATATGAGTGAGGACGCGGTTTGGGCGAAGGTCGCGGCGAGTTTCGCAAGAGATGTGCCGGGCTCTTGCTGCCAAGTTTGGGGGACTCTTTCAGAGGAGCAGCGCATGATGTTACCAGTGCTCCCAGCGCAAGGCGAGGAGAAATGAGTGAAGCAGCATGAGAAAGAGAAGGAGGAAAGTAGGTGTTAGCAGCACAAAAGCAGGTGTTGTTAGGATATGCAGTGAATGGGGGCAAAGTTAGCTGGGAGTCGTAGAAATAGCATCCCCAAGCATCAGAATAGTGGCTAGCCGGGCTTTTTGGTGCGAACACATTCTTTTGCAAACAGCGCGAGTAACGGGACACAGAAAGAGGCACACGACACAGGCGCTGTGTTTTGTGCCTCTTTCTGTGTCCTGTTATTCGCGCTGTTTGCAAAAGAATCCCAAAGCAGAGTACCTTTTTTTTTAGTTGCTCTTGTGCGTACGATTCTGTTTCAAAATTTAATCCACATTGAGCAAAAGATGAAATACAAAGAAGCGCATAGAATTGTCTATGTTGTTGACGAAATTGGCCTGACAATGCATCGTCAAGGCAGAAAGGAAAGGAAATAGCAGGTTTTTTTAACACAGGTACTCAGCGAAGGCAGTGGGACTGCTACTAATAGTGAAATGTGTTACGAGTTTCTTCTGAAAACAGGAGTCAGTAGGACAATGCAAATTATTGTGTAGGTACCGAAAGCACAGAAAATAGATTATGAAGGAGACGTAATAGTGCTACACAAAGTCGTTGCGATCATTTAGACAAACCTACTCTAACGTTGGGGTACCAACAATACGTTGCGCGTATTTGTGAAGCCAGAATAAAAATGTGGTTCATAATGTTACGCCCGTAAACGAGCCTTACAGCGGAAAATTGAAAGTTGACTATAGACTTTGGTGCACGCAGCCTATATTCGTGAGCAACTTCGCCGTTATAAAGACGCCGTGCTCAATGCGGCCGTGTTTTGTCCTGATAGGATTGACTTTTTTTTTTTTTATCGCGATCGAGCTCGATCCAGATCAAATTTCACGGTCGCGATTGGCTCAATTGCGCAAGCTGCGGGCGGGAGCCAATCGCAGTCGAGAATTTCGACCTGGATCAGGTTCAATCGCGATCGGAAGTGGCCGTGCGACGATGGCATTACACCGACCTCGTGACAACCAACGTCTCACTTCAAAGAGCTGGTGGTCATTGGTGCAGCATAACGTAAAATTATTCAACTTCTAGTAGCATTCCCGGTTCCTTTTTGTCTTTCCTTTGTCAGTTACTGCACTAAATAGCATGCGACGTCTACGCGAAAGTCTCACGAAAACGTACCTCCGATCGGGTTGTTCACTGTTGATGAGACATACGGGACATCGGAGTCGGAACTAATTGAAGGGCGTGGCGAAGACGCCTTAGTGTGACGACCCTTTCCAACTTTCAGAGAACCGCCACTCGAGTGACTGCTCTGTTCCAGCCCCATCTGCTGCAACGACAGCGATACGCTCAGTGAGTTTCAACCAAGGTTTCGACACAGCGAGCTACTGTCAAGCGTCGAGCAAGTACTTACGACGCTTACGACTTTTACCGTTATAAAGTGGTGTACAAGACTGACAATTGCGATGGAGAGTCAAGAGCGCGAAACGAGGATCACGGACTCGTTTCGGCGACAGTCGACAGAAAGTTTCGAAGAAATAAACAGAACTGCATTGACGAGATTAGCGTACATAGCGGAGAGCAACAAATAACAAGGGCGCCGCCATATTTGCAGCCATAGTTGCTAGGCGAGCGATGCCTATGAACAACGCGGCGAATCACCAACAATGCTAGTTTCGGCGTTTCGGTACACTCTAGTTTCGGTTTCATGGAACGTGCGCGCTTCTAGTGGTTGCCAGGCATTCTAAGACCTGCTGGAACGAAGTAGATGAGGATGTTAGCGTTTATTGTCACTCACGAGTTTCTAGAAATAAAAAATCTTGACTGAACGGTAAACAACGCTTCTTTCTGTTTAGTTCCCCTGCCCCCTTTTTCGTGAATTTTAAATCGGGCGAAGCGCGGCAAGTGGTTGACTTGCCAATGATTGGCAAGTGGTTTGAGTCTGACTTCGCGCGTCCGTCGAGCTTGCATCCTCTCACTCTTTCCACTCGCTCAGCGATATCACAAATCGGATCGCGCTCGGTCATCTGCTTCGGTTGTCGCGCCAAGTATGAAGATGGGAAAGATAAGACAGAGAAGCTTAATCAGGCGTGCAAGGAACGGAAGACGCAGGAAACCACCAACCAAGCAGTAGACGAGGATAGCTAAATCGAGGCATCACATGTGCGGCTCTGTGGTGTTGTAACAGCAGAATTTCCAGTTCTACTAAGTCTTTGAGGTTTCCTAATTACAACAGGTAAGCGCAAGTATTTCACTGTATATTCTGAGCAGGTACACATTTTGCATGCGTAAACCAGTTCTGTGCAATCCTGAGGGGACTAACATAAGAGCAGTGTCGTTCGACTCATTCCTCATGACTGCAGCCCCTCTGCTGCCGGTGAAATACTTGTAATGAAGGGCTTGAGTGCGTGTTTGTTGAGTTATACATTTTGTTCACTCTTTACTTTGTCGACATGTACAGCCAAGTGCACATCCTTTATGTTTTGTTAAATTTCAAGAGCAACATGACAAAATGATGCACGCACGTAATTCCTTGTGGCGTTCTGATAAAAAGGCATGCATAACATGTTTGAATAAGTTAAGCAGGCTAGGTGACTATTTTTCACCGCCCCGTTTCAAAGGGGATGCCATTAAATCATCATCAGCAGCAGCATGTGACCGAGCATCCCAAGAATGCCTTCCTCTATGGTCACAAGTGACGTGTAGGGAGTTTTCGCACCTTGGACGCCACCGCGCTACGTTTTACAGGTCACAACCAGCTGCCTCATTTAACGTAAACCTAGAGCAAGCTGTAAAAAGAAAAGAAAAAGGAAAACGAGTGAGCGAAAAGGGCACGCTTGCAGCGCCGATACAACGAAATATAATCAGACGCCTCTCGGCGACACGCCACGGCATGTTCGAAGCAGTAAACACGTCGCGAGGTGACATGTAAAAATTGCGCTTTTATTAAGTGCTGACCAACTGTGTAACACCGCACGGAGCTACGCCGCCACAGCCGCAACATTTCGCATCAACTCCGAGGCTGTAGAACTTTATTTTGAAGTTTATATATGCGTGTTTTTGGTTCCCATATGCAGACGACCGTCGTCACCACTTATCGTCGGACAGACAGATCACTTGTCCCAGCTGAAAAATAGTCTCCTGAACCAAGTTACTTCCGTTACATAAAGCTTTCGGTGTAAACGACTTGCAAAATATCCGTTCAAATAATGCGCTGTGGAAACAGCGCGAATTTTTTTCAATGAACGCTTATTACCAGCGGGCTTCGTGAAACACAGACAACGAGAACGGCTGGTGTAATGTATATTTAATGTAATGTGCAGGATGTGAAGTGTCGATGTATAGTACACACATATATGGACAAACAGGCCTGTCGAAAGACAATTTTATTCTTATTTAATAACTGTTCGTGTTTTATTTTTCTATCTTTATCGCTAAATTTACTACATAAGCCATTTCTGCGAACAGAAAATTTAGCTCCCCAATTCTTTCTGCGCAGAAGCTGGTCAGTAGGAAAATTTGACGCTAGGATGGAGCCACGTCAGTAAGCTTTTCCCCTGTCCCTGTGATAGACTCATTCTCATCCAGCGAAGTAGCATTTCCTGCAAAGCGTAGATGCGAAATTCAGCCGTCAGGATTTTCGAAGAGAGATGTCAGAAGCACGTACACTTGCTTTCTGTGTAATGAATAACAATAATAACAGAAAAGAAACGGGAAAACAGAAGTACAAGAAAGTAAAATAGTATTCAACTGACCGCAAAGGAATTAAATATGCCATTGTCAAACTCAACAATGTCTCATTGTTGTGTCAACACACGTATTATGTAGCTATGGAGTTTGAAAAACCCAGGTAGAAAACTCCGAGACTACGAATTTCCTCAAGGCACAGCGAACGTTTGAGCCGATGTGTTACAGCTTGTGTCACGAGAAGTGATTATCTGAATTATTATATGTTATGAACGAGATCAACTAGTTGTGGCTGAAAAAAAACATTTCACAAAGAGGAAAAACAAAGGTCCTTACATGACACCAGCGTGTGCCTGACTTTTAAATTACTGTGTCATTTTCGAGCTGTTTTCGTACGTACACACGCGTGAGAAGCCAACCGTAGCCGGACGTGCGCCTGCTGAGCTATCTATCCATCGCGTCTTCTAAGATAAGAGGAGCGAACTGGGAAAGGCTCTGTTGCACAGAGACAAAGAAATAGCAGTACCGTGACTACTAGCTTTCAAGGTACCCATAATCTCAGGTAATGTTTTTCGAAAGACTTGCTTTATTTTAAAGCCGAAGGCCGCAGATTTATGTGAAGGCATATTTTTTTCTTCCTTGCGGGTAAAGTAGCACGATAAGGTGATTTTATTTAGTTTTTTTAGATGAAGGTTTCTTTGCGATCCCTCCTAGACTTTCCTGATGGTGGCTGCTGTCTTGAATATATAACACACAGTGGGGCACCTTTACAACAAAATGACCCGTATAACGAATTATTTCGAAGACTCAAAGAACATCGTTATAAAGGCGTTTGACTATATACGCAAAGGTTAACTGACTCATATAAATCCTGTATGCTGGCCACGTAGGTCCAGCTTTGTTCTGCATAATAAAAAAAAACAACTAACATTTTACATAAAACCTGTACATATAATGTCGGCTCCCAGGAATCTCTAAAGCATGCCGATCTGTGAATGGAATGGTCAACTATATTTACCGAATTCTTTAATTTGCTTTATATTATTTGATTTAACCGCTCAGTACCTGTCACTGCCATGGGTTATTGGCCACTCCTCCAAAATGGGCATGCCATTCTACGTACGATTCCTACCTAAATCAAGAAGCTATAATGTCGGCTCACAGATATAGAACATGCCGATTGGTTAATAGAATGGCTAATTATATCTTACTAGTTCTTTGATTTACTTTGCTTTCTTTGGTTTAGCAATCTGGTACGTGCCACTGCGGGTGTACCCGTGCTTCGCCAAGCATCAAGAGGTGCTATTTCCCACTGTGACACAACAGGTACAGACATCCCTATGTTGCTTGATACTTGTCGTCCTTCTCTGCGCATACAACTGTCGTCACCAAATTTTACGTATCGCAGATAGCTGTAAAATATTTGATCGCTTTGCTCAAGCTTAGTTTCACATAGATTCCAACATGTGCGTTCGTTCTGCATGACTTTTTTTTCCTTCATTTTCTTTTTTTGGCTGGTGTGCCACGTCCCATTCATTGAGCGTTAAAACGTTTCTTTCACAAGTGTGCGCGCACTTTTCTTTTTCTTTCTATTTAATGTATAAGAGAGAGAGAGAGAGAAACGAGCAAAAGTAGAGAAGTTAACTAGACGAACGTCCGGTTCGCCACCTTGCACGGGGGAGAAGGGATGAGGGATTAAAAAATAAAATGAGAAGGCGAAGGAGAGAGATAGCGCACTGGCTCATTATTAGTTGCAGGCTGTCTTTAAGCATCTTTTCAGGCTCGTTGATTTTAGAAAAGTTATGGGAGAACGTGTAGATTCAGGGTTGTGGACGGATGAGGCCGATCATCCGGGTTTGTCACGACGTGTGAAGTGCTTACACATGCATATATACGAACGCGCGCTCGTGAAGTTATACCCATAATTCTTATTGTGAAAGGAATATGTTATGTTAGTGCAATGTCTCAATGTCTCAATCCCTACTATCTTAATAGTGACATTAAAGACACTGATCGAATATGGACCACAGCAGTGTATCCATACTTGGGCACAAGACGACAGTGTAGTGTACGCGCATTCATTAGTACTGACTGTCACTAATACTGAAAAACAATGCCACTGTGCTTCAGGACATTTCTGAAAGCAATTAGCGCGTGCTTTGCATGACCCTTTCAGGGCCATGGACCTAGTAACACTTTTTTTTTCTTCCTTCAAATTCGACATTAGACACTCCTGGATCTTCGCACACCTTTGTCGGTGACCGAAACTGGCTGGGTGGCAGCTGTCATCGTCGTTACAGTATCATTTTGTATAGGCTTTGCGGTATCTGAAACGAGAATAAGAAGTGAGTCCTTTTTGCATAAAACTGTGGGGGGAAATGATTCGCGATAGTGAGTTCCGGTCTCTCTGGCACGCGGTTCTGCTGACGTAGGCTATATACGCGGTCTCCGTCACCGATGGCCGCTATAAATGCACTTTGACAAACTTGTGATAACATAAACGCAGATACCACGCGCCTCAGTTGGGCCTCGTCGTTTTGCTACGGCGTTGTATTACGTCGCCGTCTCTCCTGTACCCGGCGAATGACGGCTGTTTCCTCCAATACTTTGGTTCTCACATTGCTCCCTTTCCCGTCTTTTTACTTGCTTGTGTGATTATACATATGACAGACAAAAGGCTTCAGACAAAATGACTTCCCCGAAACGGTGCCAACACCTCATACAACATAACTTGTAACCGCAAGTAATGCGATTTGGGCTTCGTTTTGTTCGTAAGCTGCCATGACCTCTGATTTCAAGATTTGATTTGATTTAACGATACCAATTATTTATACAATCATCTGCTGGTGGAACTCTGTTAGTCGGGCCCGTTAGCCGCGCACTGGTAGGGTCTACGATCTTGGTTTCGTTACCCACATTAGATCCTACAACGCAAGATGACAGTGCCAAACGGCCGGCAAAATTGAGCATTCTCGCCGTATAGTGAGCCGCTAGGCGTTCTATGTAACGAAGGAAAACCAGTAATTCAATTACTGATATTATGATTCATCTCTGCGAGTTTATTTTGTCGTTCAAGTCGTATCATTTTTATTGGTTCGCTTGTAATCTAAAAGTGCAAGACAACAGACTGCTGACGAATTTTAGCGTTTGAGTTCGTTCACTGAATAAACCAATCACTCAGCCTATCACTTTATATATCATATATTCTTGTCGAAAACAATAGAAGGAATAACGCACATTGAAATTCCATCGGTAACTTCATTGTTTTTGCTGTCATTGTTACCAATTTATTTTCTCCTTTCGATTTAAATTGTAGCTAACTGACAAGCGAGAAAGGTGGTCAGTCAGACTCTAGCGAATCTTCGATTCGCTTAATAAATAACAGTATTTATGAGCTCCCCAAATCTAGATGAAATTAGAAAACACCACGTGATTTAGAGCAGTATCTCCCTGCGTTCCCGTATAATAAATAGTAAGAACATTGCGGGGCCGCCAGAAGAACAACTAGAAAATCCTGGGCAAGCTTCCATGTTTCTAACCAAGGAAGCCATGACGCCGATAGCGCGCAGGCGATTGTTGAAAGTGAAATTTTTCGCCATTTCTCGATGAGCCACTTCAATTTGTGCCTGCAATATAATCTGCGGCTTTGGTAGTTTTCCTGTACGACGATAAATGGCTAGGGGCTAAAGACCAATATAATCACGCGTGTCTGGGAGAACCGGCCGCTTCGCTGTATACATAGTATGCATGTGACGTCACATCCTCTGCTGTCGTCTGCTTCCGCTATCTTCTGCCATCTTGAGGAACCTTATCAACAGGCGCGCGCATAGGCCTATAGGTTCCCCAACATGGCGCCGCCGTAAACCGGAAGTCGCGGAGTATTCTTGAATGACATACGTGCATACTATGTATAGGCAAAGGTAGACAGCTGTAAATATGACGTCATGTCCTAAAGCAGGTCTACATAAGAGTCTCCATCGCAGTCTAAAGTAGTATGCAGCATTTCATGCAAACTAAATGATTATTCGCTGCTTACTGGTTGGTTCTGGTTCGGTAACTGTGGTTGATGTCTGCGAGGTGGTCGATGGCATGGCTTCATTAGGAGCGTTGCTGGTAGCTGCGTTTGCGGATTTGCGGATTTGCGGATTGACCATTAAGGAGTCGCCCGCTTAATCGCAGCTAGTTCAAACGCTAAAAAGATTGCCAGACTGCAGTGACTTTTTGATTCCCTTAACTAAGGTATACCTGAGAACAGCTATCAAGAGACGCCGAATTCTGAACACGATATTCCGCGTGATGAAATCCCACATTCTATCATCTGACCGCACGATCAGACCATGCGTTACATTGAGCAGAAATCCCCAATTATGCAAAATATTGAGAGTATTCTCGGGCCAACGGAAAACCTGCTGATAGCTTTTGAAAAACGCTAAACGACTCCCTTGCAGTGTGAAGAATGGAGCTTGCATGCAAACTAGAACATCACTCGCGTGCTTACTGGTTGATTGAGTTTCGGCGACTGTAGTAGTTGTCTGGGAGGTGGTTGATGCCGCTGCTTCGTTAGATGCTCTGTTGTTGACAGCTGCAATGTGATAGAACGGAATGGCGTAATTTAATATACCCTGCGATACAGCGTGGAGCAGTACACAGTTAATATCACCTCAAGTTCATACATATAGATATATATTTAATAAGGGACATCGCGTAAAATTACCAGGTGGGCGTGTCTTTTCACTCAAAGCCGTTGACTGAGTGGTTGCGTGACTGGTAGTTTCGGTCTTGTTGCTTGCCGTAGTGCCAGTGGCTATAGCGAACGGACAAAAGTACAACACCACTCACGTTTTCTCTTCACTTGATGAGCGTCAAGACTGTCTATTGCAGCGATAAATGCTCAATGGAACAATGAAAATTAATGAGTAGTGTAATTACCAGCTTCTGTAGGTTTGTCACTTGCCGACGTCATCTCAGGAGTCGTTGGCGGCGTTGTTTGGACTTCGCTCGATGCACCAGTGTCGCTAACTAAAATTGAAGATGCTCATGCGTTAAAAAGCACTCAGAAAGAAAGGTAAATAATGTACTACTAACTTAAAAGGCAACAACTTTCCGTTAGCGTCTCTGAGGTTTGCTAGTAAGGCTTTGAGTAAACGTAAATGCACAGTTGGCCAGCGCGTGTACCAACTATACATTGATTGGGTATTGACCGATTTATTGAACGGAAGTGTGGCCTTAGTTTCACGCAGGAAAATGAGAATAAAACACATAACTAACATAAACACACATACACTTCACATCTGACGACCCTCTCCAGCCGAACGCGCGAACCCTCACAAGAAGAGTGACTCTTCAGCAATAAGCTGAAGGCATAAACTATGGCATTCAGTGCAGTGCCTCGCTTGGGAATTGTTGGTCACGGGACCAGCAACTTGCTTGAATTGACAGGCCTGTGCCATCGTTGCCATCCTGCGATCAATTTTTGCACGACATTGTCACAGTTAATAGGGTTAATATAAGCAGCTTATGGCTGGAATTGCGAGGGTCCTCACGGGTTGCATAAGGGAGGGAGACGAGAAAGCATAGATGGTGACTTGGTGTCTATATATCTGGCTGTTTGTCCTGGTCATTGCCTAAGTTATGTTTGTTTATCATCATCATGATGATGATCATCATCATCGTCGTCGTCAGCAGCAGCCGCCGCTGTCGCCCATTTTTATGTCACTGCAGGGCGAAGACCTCTACTAGCGACCAGTTCATTATCTCTGTCTTGCGCTAGCTGATTGCAACTTGAGCCTGGAACTTTACTAATTTCATCACCGCACCTAATTTTCTGCCGTCCTCGACTGCACTTCCCTACCCTTTGGCACTCATTCGGTAACTCTGCTGGTGCATAAGTTATGTGCCCTAAGCATTACGTGGCCTGTCCAGCTTATCTTTTCTATTGATGTCTACTCATTATGGTTCATTCCTAAGATTCACGCTGAGAGACCATTTATTGTACTGCATGCCGCCTGCTCAAGTGCCACGTGAGTCGGGGTCGGGTACACGTGCGAGACATGCCGTGAAGTGTACATACACGATGTTTATCATTTGCTGCACCGTACACTCTGTAAAACTCAGCACGCACTCTTCAGCCGTCTTCGTTTTCCACATGCCTACGCTTCGCCGCTCACAGCGCTTATGCAAAAGCACGGCGCCGCGTCTCTCGGACGCTTTGGCAGCGCGGCGTCTTCTTGTGGCTTCGACAGTGCGCCATCCGTTATCAGCTCATTCCCCAGACACGGTCTTTCTTTTTAATCCTTCTGCATCATTCCTCGCACTAGTTACCACTGTGTGAAGTGCATACACCCTGATCTCATTGTAACCTTATCCGCGTTTCATTACAACTCGCTGCATAACATACTTTGCCGTATACGCGTATTTAGACCCAGCCCCCGTTCTTCAGCAAGTCCCGTTTCCTGTGGGCGCCGAAGCTTCGCCTCTCAGCGTTTCCAAATGCGCACCTGAGCGAGAGGATCACGCCAACATATCCGGGTGTCCCTATGCATATGGCTGGTTTTCCTTTCTGATATCGCTTCCTCAACCGACTGAAGAGAGTTGCAGGTGGCATGGCTTCCGAGATCCTGAGGCCGTGCAGGTGGCGTAGTGTTTCCTACAAAAGTTACTTAAAGGAACTGAGTTGAGTTGAGTCACCATGGGTACGATGGTACGGGTAGTACGTTGGGTTGTCTAATCTTCGTGCTTGTGACTTCAGGCGCTATAGGGTGGCGTCATTAATTACGCTTTTCTTTTATCTCAATTTCCAGGCAGTCATCATTTCCTAAACACAGTAAGTCAACTAGTTACTGCGCCAATGCCGAATTACTGCGAGCTGTCTGATTTGCAACGCGATATATTGTTGTAAATGGCGAAATTATAAAGTCACAAAGCCGGTTCAAGCCGGAAGTATTTGCCGTTCAGGCAAATTCATTCACTGATCATCATTCCCATAGTGGTTGAACCTATAGGAAGCGATCTGAGGCAATAACTCCAGAGCTTCCTCTGGTAACTTTACTAGTAAAATATATCGCAATTACAATGCCACCGAAACTGGCTTGCGATGCTGTCTGCCCCGCCGGATCTCGGAGGCAACGGTAGGTGCTCTAAATGACGGAACGTATAATGTTACCATGCACCTACCAGTATTCAACGTCGATGAGACGACAGTGCTAGGCAAAGTGTCCGGGATGGTTACAGTGGAACGTTTGCGTTTTGTCGTCCGGACCGTCGTAGTAGACGTCGACGTAGTGCCGTTGCCGCAGTACATCTCTGCGGCAGAAGGACGGGATCTCCACCTTGTGCAGAAACCACGGTAGCAGTAGCCTCTCCAGTCGAAAAAGTTTCCCACAGGAGACAGATGCTAAAAACAAGAAGAATAAAAGTCTGTTTCCTTCTTGGCTACTGTACGAGTCGTGACCTGAGACAACAGTAACTACTACTACTACTACTACTACTACTACTACTACTACTACTACTACTACTACTACTGCTGCTGCTGCTGCTACTGCTGCTGCTGCTGCTGCTGCTGCTGCTGCTGCTGCTGCTGCTGCTTCCACGGAGGAAGCAAATAAATGCTAGAAACAAGCCCATTAGAAGAAGAAAAGCTTGTTTCCTTTATGGCTACTGTACGAGCCATGATCTGAGGCAAAAGTAACTACTACTACTACTACTACTACTACTACTACTACTGCTACTACTACTACTACTACTACTACTACTACTACTACTACTACTACTACTACTACAATACTACTTTCTTTTTATTGCGGTAAAGACTTGCCATTATGGTATAATTCTTGGTGCGTATATGTGTATTATATGTGTGCTGTGAGGCCTGTGTTGTGTATGAATTGGAGCAGTGTTTTGCGGAATCTGTTGTCATGTATCCAGCGGTCATAGCTGGTTGACACACTGTAGGGGAGGCCGGCTTGCAGTAGGAGACGCGACCGTTCCGATTGTAAACCCGTACATGTCCATATTAGGTGGTATGCATCTGCTTCCACCTCCACTACTACTACTACTAGTACTACTACTACTACTACTGCTACTACTACTACTACTACTACTACTACTACTACTGCTACTACTACTACTACTACTACTACTACTACTACTACTACTACTACTACTACTACTACTACTACTACTACTACTACTACTACTACTACTGCTACTTCCACGGAGGAAGAAAATAAGCTAGGAGGGAGCATCACGCCACACCACCAGCCTTTACAAGCTAATTACTGACCACCGTGAAGCTATGATACCTTTGCCGTATTCACTCTAAAAGAATCTGCCTCGCACGTGACCCTTCTCTCGGCTGACTCAGCGCAGTGTGCTTGGTTCCCGGTAGGTTTCAATTGATGCGCACTTGTTCGGTCCTGAGGAAACGACGATGCAGCGTGAAATGCCTTTCATAGCTGCACGATCGCCGGTGAAGCATTGTTTGTCGGGATAGCTTGCCGGGTACAGCGGTGCCAAACGCCAATCGTAAAGGGAGCCGTTTGTCGAATCCGATAGGCTTTACTTGTCTCCTGACAGCCCCGACGGGAGTGATTTCGGCCAGTTCTAAAATTGACTGCTATACGCAGTCTAATAAAAGGCTCTGGCTTATACTGGCTGACAACAAAATTTTATCCCAACCTACCGCATACTGCTGGCAGAACAAAAACCCCAAAACCCATTTTCCGTTGAAGTTCGTCTGGGTGGAGTACACAGGGTCTACTTAAAGAACACATTGGTTTCTCCCTCTTTAAAAGAAATTGGTTACGCCACCAAAGTGAAACTTGTACTCTAAGATGTGGCAGCTTCGTTGCACATTCACAAATACAAGTCTACAAATGTGCAGCAATCTTTGAAACTATAGTTTAGCGCGAAGGACGAATCAGTGACAGCGATAGCGAGCACGCGAGGTGTCATAGGCATATCAGACACGCTGGTGAGTCCGTATGCGGCGAGAACTGCATCGTTACCGGATGGTACTTTTTTGGCGAGCGAAAACGCTACTTGCCAAACGGCCGCTCCACCGCAGACGCGAGAGCACCCGCACGTGAATGTTCATGCCTGATCGCACTTCGTATCGTTTCTTTGGTCACAGCAGAAAGCGCACGCCGTCCCTACCGCCCGCCGAGGTGTACCGCCGTGATGGATGAATGGATGGACGCTATGAGCGTCCCCTTTGGAACGAGGCGGCGGTTGCAATGTGGGCTTGTTGGTAATGCATCTTCAGGAGGTTGCTCGGTTCCGCCACCAAGCTCTGAAAATCCTAATCTCCTGAAAAGGAAAAAATCTCACGAAGAATTCCCATAACCAAAGCTTCCGAACCCCTATTGGGAACTTTCTTTTTGTACGCCTCCGTTTGTCGTTTGCCTACTTTCCTTCCAACAATCTTCTAAACGCCTCTGACTAATCTCTATTGCGGACATATTTGCTTTCCCCCTGCTCTCGCTGAACCCAAGAGCTTCAACGACGTCAGAGGTATACCTAAATCGACCGCTGGACACATATGATTTGCGGACGCCAACGCCATCTGGTGGCGTTCTCAGGACATGCTGCTTTAAGCTCACAAAATTAGGGTGCCTCGATGCGCGCTCTCCTCCGCGCCATCTAGTAGCGCCATCTCATGCGGTAGCCAGGAAACTAGCGTGGTGATGATGGTGTGACGTAAGTACGTGGGACAAATGTTTATGAAAGCCTTCCCCATCAACTCGCAGGGCACTCAATAAAGTTATTTCCTCCTCCTCCTCCGGCATAGAACACTTCCTTCCTAAGAAAAAAAAAGCATTTTATTTCTAGCCCACATTGGCCTCTGCGGACTATAGACTGAACATGGGTCACTTTTTTTCTCTGGGGCATGCAGCAAGATTTCTTTCTTGATCGACAGACGTGACCTGTGGTTTTCCCTGCATTACTTGGAATTGTTGGAGTGGAGCCGAACGTTAAGCTGATGTTGCGTTTGTAATCTAATATTTGAAGTTTTGTTAAGAACACAAATTTAAATTGCGGTAAATAAAAGAAAGACCATGCGGATGGGGCCTGTGTATGAATAAAAACCTTACGTAGCACTCCGTTCCGTCGTAGTAGCGCCCATAGGGGATGAGATTTACGCAGAAATAGAAGCACCGGTTCACAGGTCTATCCTGTAAACATTGAAATAAAGAGGGAGTCAAGCAAGATATCATATGCAAGATTGTGCTGTTTCTTAGTCTCACAGAGGCGATATATATATATATATATATATATATGTATATATATATATATATATAACTGTCGAACATGCTTTTGGATTTGTTAAAATGATTGATCTCAGTAAAATCTCGAAGAGGTGTTGCGGGCCTTTAGTGTAGTGCACTTCCTGCTCCTGTTCTTTCGAACTTTGACAAGTGTATGCCTCAGTTAACTATATATGTAGAGACTTCTGCAGCGTTCTGTAGGAGCATTAATAAAAGACGGTTAGCAACGCTGGTGTCGAGTGCAGAGGCATGAGCCTAACTAAGCAAAATTATTCCCACCTTCCAGTCGCTCCCGAACTTACCGGGTGTGGGTTGCATCTGTCTGGACAGCGATATCGCCGAAAGAACGCGTCTGCCAGCGGTGCTGCATGATAAGAGGCAGGTGCAGTTTCGATATGGAATAAGCATTTCTTTTTCAGGTTATTTCCAGAAAGATTGTGTTAGCAGTTGTTTAATTGATAACTAAAAGTCTTTTATTGTTGTTGTGTTCTTCTATTTATTGTATTCTTTTAATGATTGCATGCTGTTTTGCATTGTAAGCTTTCAGTCGTATATGTTTCAGACATACGCCAACTTATGTTCACCGCGATATGTCTATATATTGTTCTTACACTTTGTGTAGTTGTTCGCTCTTGTTTTGTGTTTTTGCGTTTTTCTTAGCTATTATGCAAAATTTATTGTTTCTTGAATCACATAATCATGCTGTATTTGCACATAATATACATACGTTTTGTTTTGGGAGGTCCCCGTGACAATTTCATAACGCTGGAACCTCCTAATATAGTTGATTTCATTAGTCATATTATAATACGCAGAAAAGAAATCTATGAAGCTTGAACTTAAAGTAAACAAAAGCCTGTCGAACATGACTCTGACGCAGGTATTCGTTATTATTATTATTATTGATGGTTATCATAATGTTTACTCTGATCAGAAATTGTTGCATTGACTAAGCGATATGTAAGGCATTTACGATTACGAGATGATCATGTGAATGCCATGCGAAGAAGGCATAAAGATTTCAAACAACATCAGAGGTGTGGAGTTCTCCAACCAAAACGAAATATACTTTAGAACGAGCACGACAATTTTTTAAATGAAAATCGCAATTCGAAGGAACTTTTTTTCACTCAAAATGTCTTTTTTTCTATGCTTTCGCTCAGTTATGACAATTTCGCTGTTGCTAGCTGACGTTCCTTACAGAACAATCGACCATGGGAAAAATATTATTTTTTTGTCCATGACGCCAAGAAACATTTTAAAAAGTTCACTTGGGTCACTGAACTGATACGTACGTCCGCTGTACTCCGTGCTAAATGATAGGCAGTGACGCAGTGTTTCAGTGCATTGCCACTGAAAGTTCGCCCTAAGTACTCATGAATGTTATATGAGCTAATCGGTCGTGTTAAGTCGGTACTGAGCAGGTAACTTCACCTAGCACTTACACCAAATAACCTAAATGTCGCGGCTGCTTGTGCATGTTACCATTTTCAGTAGGTCACCGCTGGGCGTTAAACACTGCAATGTCAGTGGAAAGGCCCTCTCGCAAAGGCTACGAGAGTTCAGCTAACTTCTTATTTTATTTTTTGCAGTGAGAAGCTTTGCTAATGCTGCATTCGGCGTTATCGAGTTCGGTCGCGCTGACTCACCGCAACAAAAAACCCTTATCAGCACCTGCCTTTCCCCTCTGAGCAATGTGCAATACCTCGCTTCGAGAGCATGACCTGCGAGATCGGGTGGAGAGAGTGCGCGCCGCCCAATCTCGGAGGCCGTGCTGAAAGATACGAGCGTCAGAACACGCTGCCAGGTGGCCCTACCGTCGCGGGTCGCGGTGACCATGATGCAGAGTGTTTTAGTTTGCTGTACCACAGTGATTCTCGCCGCGATTCTGCCAGTTTTCTTTCGGTGCTGTGGAAGGAATTGTCAGCGTAGATTGCAAGTTGAACACGAGCCGTCAACTAAATGCCTTCTATTTGATCGCTCTGGGCAACATTTAAACTGTCGAATTGTGAATAAAGCTTTCTCCATCAGTAAACCCTGTGTAAACTGGCGCCCACGCGCTTACGGGGAGTATTATTGCCTTCGGCGTTTAAAACAAATTATGCAGTTCCAGCGAACTTCTTGGAATATGTGAAGCGGTTAATCAAATGTTATAAATTTGCTCCATTTCGTTCTAGCGTCTTGGGCGTAAAGGAAACTCAAGCATGCGCACGTGTTCTCAAACACCCGTACTACGCACTGTTTAAAAAATCTATTAAAATTCTTTTTTCGGTGTTGGCACGGCAGAAGTGTACGTGTGATTGCGGCCTAACGGTTGGTTAGGGTGTCGAAGTGCTGTGCTACGGGAACGTGATTCTTTGTCAACATCGGGCACGCAATTCATTTCTTTCTTCTTTAAAATGCGAGCTATTCGACAAGAACGCGGCAGCAGCACCCAGCAGCCGTAATCAGGGGAAGTCGAGAGGGAGTTCTCCAGAGGGAGCTTCGCTTTAAAGTGCCGGATTTTTTAGAAATTTAGGCAACAAATGCAGCTGTACAACGTATAGTAGTCAAAGCCAGAAGAACGCCTCAAGCCGAGCGATCGAAGCACGGAAATCGAACGAATACGTGCACTAACCCCAAGTCCCGTGAGAAGTCAAGCGAGCGCAGTGCGTCAGAATTTCCTCTAGTCATGTTAGTAGAAAACACTATGTGCGCGACCACTGTGAATTAGGACTGAAGATCGAAAGAAAGCAAATCAGAATGGAACGTTACAAAAATACGGGACCACGCGTTGCTCAGAGAAATTACATTACAAATGCATTCGTACAGGCAACGATGGTTTGTGAGAGGCGGTGTCCGGTTTATTTTTGTTAAAGAAAGAGCCTTGTAGAGCGCGCCTTATCATCCTAAAATATTGTCATGGGGCCGTCATGCTATGCGCATGCAGAAACAATAGACTAAAATGTGAGTGAGATCAATAGAACTGAAAGGGAAACGTTGCCATCCACCCGACCATGGCACAAGGAAACGTCGTGTGAGCACACTGAAGGTAGGATTTTACATTAACGCACTACGGAGTAACAACTTTGGTGTGCATTTAAATGGACCACACGGAATAAAAGTTCGGTTATACTCTTTATTTTTTTTTTGACCGGTTACCTGATAGTGATACACACGTACTTAAGGTCAACAGGCATGCGTATACTTACTCAAAGCGCAGATCAGAGCCAACGCAAGAAACATTCGGGCTGACGACATTTTGCTGGGGTGTCAGTTGCTTCTGTGCTTCTAACCGGCGACGGTGTCCAGTTTTGTTCGCGTGAAGTTCACTTCTTGCGCACAGACTTATCTCACCTTTAAAATGTCTGTGGTGTCTCCAATGCACTCGATTTCAATCCTGACTTTCCGTGCATTGCTCGCACTACATCAAAATGAATGTATAGGTCACAAGCATTGTTACGTCTCTGCACACATACCTAAATGGTGCAAACTTGCTGCATGTAAGGTTAAAGACTGTTGAAGCTTGTCTTGTAAATGGTGTATGCGACTTACCTCTAAACTTTCTGAAGTTTCTGAAGAAACAAAAAAGAAGGGTGTGTTGTCGCTTCCCAAAGCTCAGTGAGACGAGTGCGAAAAGGTTTGGGAGTTGAGACATGCTGTCACAAAGTGATGGAAACACGGTCTGTTATTCCAGAAGCTGCTTGGCCAAAGTAATGTAGAAGCATGGGTGGAGATAACAGCGATTTTTATTATTGCCTCGGATTAAAAAAAAGAAGTAGTCGTGTAACATGAGTGTCGCTATCGAAGAATAAAAGCAGGTTAAAGAACGGAAACGAACGGGAACCTTGAAAACAGTTTGCAGGGAAGCCGACCATGCCTTCTTTTCTGGTATTGATGCACATACACGTATATTTAATGCTGTTTTTTTATATCTTTTTCTGACGTGAATACCTGGATGCAGCAGGAATAACAGATTTCGAGTTTTGTTGGATCACTTCTGTTAAGACGAACGTCTTGTAAGGCGAACAGAGTATCACGGTCTCTTGAGTATGTTTCAGCGGAAGACTACTATGCTTCCTTATTCTTTGTAACTTACTGGAACTTAGCAAAGGGCCAACGTCCCATTACTATGGTATCTTGATTTGTGTGCCTCTTTGTTAATACGTTAATGAACCTCGCATCGCCGATAGCTTGCGGAATACAAATGAAGGGGAAGCTTAGAGCTGCTATGTAAATACATGGGAACGGTGAAATCATTCTCCTCAGTACTCACTTCATCGAATTTGATGAGGTTTGCTGCAGTTAAACGGCAAAGTAGGAATCTACCTACCGCAGGGACCAAACTTATTAGTTAGCCCATCAATGTATGTACAAAATTAATTGTAAATAGCAAAATTAAAGAAAAGGATGGCCGAAGAATTACGTTTCCAGGTCTGTAACTCATCACTAAACAGCGATATTACAATTCTGTAAACTGCACCGACTGCGCCATCTAATGCAGACAAAATTGATGGGCTATACACCGCTCAGGAATAAACCCCTAATTTGTATGTGAACAGGAATTTCGCAAGACATTTGCAAGCATTGTAAAAATGTAAGTATAAAACTGTCAACTCATATATCAAGTTTGTCTGCTTGAAATGCTGTAAAAGATGCAGTATACAGGGCTGTGTAATTTGTTCTTGGTGCAGAGTTGCGAATTTGTAAGCTTCTTGCTTGAAGTTTCTTTAAGCTTATCGATTTTCATGGAAACTTTAAAAAGAAATGTGTCGTCCTAGGTTGGGCTTCAGCTATTTGCGTTCGGTAGTGTTCAACATTCTTTTTCAAGTGCAACACATTTCAGTCAAATCTGTAACATGGGCCGGTTGGATATATTACATATGTTTGATTAGAGAAATCGTAGTTGGCCTCGAGTTAAAGCTTCCTCTTAAATAAAAAAAATTGAAGTGTAAATCTTAACAAGTACAAGCACTGTTACAGCCATGCCATTACCATTATTCCGTCGGTGTGTGTCTCTGCCTACAAAGAAAACAGAACAAGAACACTGCCAACAAGACACTGCTTTTTTATTATTTCATTCCTTTCATATATAACAGTTCAGAGGAGCTCAACAGACAAGACGCGGTCACAACATGACACCGCCGCGTCTCAGCGGTGACAAACCAGTGACGTCATCAAGTCAGAAATCTCGCGGACACTCGACAAACTTGTGAGGATCGCGAGAACACTATCACGCGTTATCCTCCCACGGCATCATTCGAACCTTCGGCATCGGGAAGACGCCGCGCTATTATTCTTCGTTTGGCACGGTCGCACATTTTTGCAATATTTTGCATGTGCATGAAAAGCAAGCATGCAAAACCGACGTAGACACAGACGTAGAGGAACATGGATATTCTATTAAAAGGTGTTCAAGATGATCTAAGCACTAAGAGAATATTCACACGTAGGAGTACTTTGTGCGTCGTGCTGAACGAGAGCGTGCAATCGTCCTCCCCCGCTTACACACACACAAAATTAACATCGCGATGCTGAGCTTACGATTTCACTATAAAGAGATTCATGTTAGGCTTAGTAATTACTGTTTGCACGCATATTTTGTCCTTAGTTTTAGAAAGTATTAAGATGCCATTTCAATCGCATGGTTTATTAGTGCAGGTTTTCCGCTGTATTGCCATTTGTGCATGGTATATTTTCGCGTGAAATCTGTGCAAGTAAGCCATCGCCCAACCCTTGCCAATTACGGGGTTCTAACTTCTGGCTTCCTTAACATTGTAACCGTCCTTGTAATATTTTTACGAATGTACTTCAGCATCAAGTCTTTTAATATCATGCATGAACGGATGAAAAATCAAGAAAGAAAAAAAATCATTTTGTGTATAGCAGCATGCAAACGCGTAGTTTCGATAAGATAACATGAAAGTGGCACTATGCACACGTACAAGTCTGAATATTTGTTCTTATCTCGTTGCTATCTTGTTTAGGTGCAGAGGCAAGTTTGCACAGAAAAGATAGATGGAAGGACGCTCAACATGATGCGCACGTTGCTGAACGTTGCCAAGTGAACCGCAATCAACGCTCTGTTTGGCTCTCGCAAGGCTGACAACGCATGCAGATGCACTTGAAGCAATAGCCGTTTCACTATCTCCCTATGTGACAGGCGAATCGTAAAATGCACACAGTTAAGAGCAATGAGATGCGTAGGAGACGCCGAGCGAAGAGGATTTCATTCATTAAAGCAAAGTACGGGCATCTGAAGAGCCTTGATAACTTAATGAAAGTAATATTGTATCCGTGTAGTGAACCTCAGCATGTTTTTGTGTTAGTTTGTGCAATAATATTTCTTAAATTTGTATTTGATTTTGCGGCTTTAATGTTGATCTCGTTGTCGTATTTGGAACCGGCTTAACTTCACCTGGCGATGCTTTTGGTGACCCAACTGGGCTGAATGTGCCGATTCTTTATTTGTCTCTGTACTTTTTGTGCAGCTGATTTCTTTTGAGCTTATCACGCTTTTATTACGGGTTTTCGAAATTCAGTTGTTAGTGCTTTACCGTCTGGGTACAATCTCAAAAACTGTAAAACGTACAATTCTTTTGTATATTAAATTGATTATATATGCACGTTAGCGTAAACTGCTTCATTGTCGGAATGCTTTCTTAACACGGACATGTTATCACCCTTTTATCGTTTAGCAATATACTGTTAGGCTAAAAATTGGCAACGAAATGGTTATCAAATTTTCCCATTTCAGCCTCGTTTAATTTAATCTCATTAATAAAGATACATTAGTACTGGAAGGATATTTGCTAATGTGTATTTAGTATACGTGAAGACAGTGTACTCAGTTCTAGTTGCGTCTTTCATGTGTACCGTAGTATCTGGCTCGTAGCACCGCTGATCATTGGCAGCATATAACTTCGAACGTTCACACAGAACGTCACTGTCAGTGCTGATACAAGTTCAGGTTGCACAGACACGTGTCATTTTAAGACAGAAGTCACTGACTTCACATATCATTTCATCTGCGGCTAGCTACAATATGCGCAAAGCGACAGTTCCCTTGTACATTCGTAGTTGGGTGGCTTCTCAATTGTGAAAATACCCATTCGTAGGCTTGCAACATTATTGCAGTTGTCGATATAGCATGCACGAGAGAAGCTATTGTACTCACGCATAGGTCCAGATTCGTTACTGTTGACTTGTCATAGAAGTTACAACGTTGAATGACACAGTGAGGCCTTCATGACTGAAAATTTGGCCCGTTTTCACTTTTCTTTAACGGTGATACCGGAGCTCAGAATAATTGGCATTTCTTTCTGCTCAGGACAGTTCGGTGTGTGAAGCGTTCGTTCTTTGCCACTTTCAGTAAACAGCAATGAAACTGCCATTGCACATTTTTTTTCGGTAGTTTCCCTCCATGGTCCAGAACTCAGTTTCTGCCGACCATTATACGTTGAAACGCTGACGTTTAAACAAGCTTGGATAATAATTATTGCCGCGAAGCCGTGTATCTATATACAACGTTGCGGCATACAAACATATCTTTGCCAGAATGCGACATCACTTTACCAGCCAACTAAAAGGTTGCCTGCGAAGTGCGACAAGGTCACTTTTGACAAATGTGCATGTCTGCGTTATTGATACATATAGGCCAGCAAACCTGTGGCAATTCGACATAGTTGAACCCCTTTTTATGCACACCCCCCTTTTCGTTCATTCCGAATGCTAGAATAGTCACAAACCCATCTCCAAATGAGGAGGGCCTCTCGTTCAAAGCACCTAAAGAGCGAGGAAGGAACACCGGGTAAAGTACACGTTATACAAATGCGGTAACAGTGAGGAACTACACTACTAGCGTCCCTACGCAAGCCGTTTCGTGAGCAGTTGCGCGGGGGACGTTTTGATCGGTCCATTGCTCGAGTTCTCTATGCTGGTCGCGACGGCGACCTCGAGAGAGAAAGAGAGAGAGAGAGAACACCTTCGTTGTAGGCCGGTTTCCCGCCGTGTAGCAACTACGTAGCAAAATACAGCGTTACAAGCGAGAAAGATGCGGCAGCTACGCACAACATTTCTATAAAACTATAAACAGTCTGTGCACGTGTAAACATTCCGTATGCAAATCTACGTCCACTACAGCACGTGCAGCGGTGGCGATGGCGGAAGCGGCGTGCGTAATATGGAGCGGGCGATACGGGATAAGGCGCTTCCCGCCACCGCCGCCGCCGAAGCAATGAGATAACACTCTATGTCAGCGTATACAAAGCACTTGAAGATTCAGCGAGAAAAAAAACCCCGAGCGACGTCATAGGACGAGGGGCACAACTCTTCTTGGTGAACGGCACGTGGTGACAACTGCGTCGAGCTCCTCTTAGAATCGCGTCGCGTTAGCGACAGAAAAGATGTACTTTGCGAGAAAGTACCATAACCTAAGTGCGCAGAAAGACCTTTCAATAGCTGCTTAAATCAGGGAACGGCAGATTTATTGATTATACTGAGAACGTTCTTCGATCTGGATCAACAATGGTCAAGCAAGAGATGCCTCAGGTTGGAGCCAACGTTTCGAGAAGACCCGTTTTCAAAGGTGTACTTTGTGGGAAAGTACCTTCGCTAGTTACCGCCACCTAAGTGCACAGAAATGTTCTGAACGGCTAAGTAGAGCAACAAAAATGCATGCAGGTTTATTATTATGTTTAGGACTTTCTTGATTCTGCACTATTAGTGATCGAACGAGGGATGCCTCAGGTCATAGTCAACGTTTCGACAAGAGGATATTGATGATGATGGAGCCCTTTTGTCTTAACGTTAGCTACATAATTAAGAAGCTTGTATTTGCCGCCTGCATGCTGATCACTTAAAATCTCCGTCTTTCCGTGAACCCCTCACCCCTTCCCTCCCGTTTATTTTCAATACTAATGATTTTGTCGCCCCAAAGCAGCGCGAAGGGTCCTCTAACATTGTTGAAAGAACATTGAGGCTCTGTCACATTAAGCATGGACTGTGCGGTGCTTGAAGCTAATTCGACTAAGGTTTTGCAGACACCGAGTTACGATTGGGCAACGTTAAACTCATATTACGCAGCTTTGTCTCCCAGAGCAGGGCCGTCTTAATCTAATATGAGGGCTGCTAGCTACGGAGGGCGGTGGTGCGTTTCTCGGGCGCTGCGCAATCGTACCCACCTGCTAGTCATTGAGAAAGTCAGTATTTAAAGAATTACTCGGGTTAACAACGAGCTTGTTACGTGGTGCTCCGAATTGGCCCAATACTTCAAGTTGTTCTCCGTCAAGTGCTATAGTTTGTGTGTGTGCGTTCTGTGGAGTAAAGTTGCCATAACGCTAACAATGCCCGAGTTTGAAATTTTTTTTCCCTTTTCGTCAAGCAGCGAGCAAACAATGTTTAGAGCCCCATTCGAAAACTGTTCGTGCATATTTTCCGCGCAGTAACTGAAGTTCTAAATTAGAAACTGCAACAACCTAATTTTAGTGCAAGAAAGTTATTCACAGAAAATAAAGTGACGCTAGGCTTCTGCCAAAGCACCCTGAATCGCCCGAACTTCCATGAATGTCTTGATTCGATATTTTTTTCTGTGCGATTCTGGGCAACGCCAGCTATTCGGCAAACGACAAGATGGAATGAGCATCCTAGACTTCCTTGTTTTTTTTTGTCTATGCTTGTTTCCTACGTAGCATACTCGGGTATAATGTCACCGCATAAGGAACAGGCATACTTGTAATATGAAAATAAGAAGTAGTGGCTTTAGCCAGCTTTCTGTAAGAGTCCTCATAATGATTCATTTCAGCCTAAGCTTTTGAGGGGGAAACATTGTCAATCACCATAGAATAGCACGGAGCTTTTCTAAGGTCGTCCTTAAACATCTTTTCGCTAGTGCTAGTGATTAGCTAGAGCGTAGTGCGCTTAATTAGTGCAGCTGGTGCGCAATTTTTCACCCTTATGGTGAAAATTTATTCATCGATTATTAACAATTTACTGTTGTTGGAAGGCTGGCGAGAAACTATGCCAGCCCTTCTAATATCATTACGATCAATAAACCAATCGATCGAAACGAAGACGGCGCTTTATCACCACACGTCTCGAAGCGCGCCCTCGGTCCCATTCCGTCACCGCAGGCGATAAGTGTAGCGGCGAAACTGCGGCGAAGCATTCTCAGCGTGACGGCATGACTGACAGACGTATATTCACTGAAACGATAGCGTAAGCTCACGTATTCGTAGGAGCTTGTTTTGAACAAGCGAAGGTGGCGTCATTAGATGATGGTGCTCTGTGGCATTGAGTACAGTCGTGCCAAAGCGACGATGACCCGAAGCGAAGCCTCAACAGGCGCACTATTCGAGTCTGTTGAACGCAGAATTCTTGACCGGGTGCAAAAATTTCCAGGCGGAGAAGTACTGACGTGAAACAGACTTCATTCGAACCAGGACAGGAAGCAAGCACTGTTTCGGAGGGTACATTTACAGAACTTTTGATCGTCGTAATGCACTGCGTAGTACGTAGTACCTGTTTTAACGAATATAATGACACTTTTTCGAAGGCAGTGCATTAGAATAATGCCTTTTTTTTTTCTTCTTCAGCAATACATTAGTCGCGGCGAACGTAAGGAAATTAATGAGAAGAACCGCTGAACTGATTACTTATCGTATGTTTTCTAACTAGGCTATTTAATAATATTGAGCAAATGCTATGATTATGAAACTGAAGCTAGTAAGAGTTGACGGCATGTTCACTTTGCAGAGAATGCAAAGATTGGCGCCCATTCGTGACAGACAAGCTGCACAGTGTTGCGGGCAATTTTGTTGACGATCAATCATTCTCCCGCAAGGCATTGCTTATGCAGTGCAGGACAAGATCATTTTGAACGCCAGTGTACTTCATGATGTGTTCTGGGAACTAATTCTCTGAAAATAGCTCCTTTCGCTGCTCTAGAGGTGACCAGGAGGCACCGCGACTGCGTATATTGTTTTGCATTTTGCTTACTTTACTAACTTGTGACGTTACTTAATGTGATTTTTCTTTGTCTACCACCAGTACAGAATTATTTCTCATTTTACATTTCTTCTCGACATAACCTTTCATCGACTACAAAATATCTACTTAAAGAACGAAATATGCAGTCTAAGAGCATATTCTCTGGACTGTGAATTGGTGGCTTCAGAGGGTTCCGAAAGGGGATTTCGATATTTGAACTGAGGACGCGTTCAGATAGCTCTCCGTAAATACAGGCGATTCTCTCGACCGCTTAGGCTTTCTTTTTTTTTTGGTCATGACCATAGAAGAAAAATGTTTATGTTTACGCATGTTGAGACATTGCTTCGTCCATCGGATCGGCTTGGCAAGATCTTGCAACCGGACAAACACTGCAGCTCGCATTGGCTGAAGATATACAGACATATCCGGAGCAACGTGGGAAAGACGGAAATGCTTATGCGTTTATAGTGATATTGAGCTTCTTTTTTTTTTGTTCAGCACTGACGTATTCTGGTACTGCCGAGGAAATTCGTTTATGGCGACGAACTCAAATATGTATCAGAATCCAGCAAAAAATAAAGCAGCACTATCTCATAACTTCTTTTAGGTTGGAGTTGAATTAGACGAGCGTTACATTGCCTTTCTCATTTCCTGCATAAGTTATCGATGTTCCGTATGATTCCACTAAAAGCTAAGCAGAAAAGGTAGAATATAATTGGATAATGATTGAAATAACTCAGCAAGGAAACAAATGGAAAGTGAGCAGAAATGTGCGCACTTGCTTGCAGTAAATATTTTTGACGTTTCGGTAAACTGAGGGCTTCTTTCATTCACTGTAAGCGGCCAATCGCTCTAAGTAAATTCGCAAATCTTCATCGCTGAAATGGTCGGTGGCTAAGCGTATCGTCAGTCACTCTCCCTTTCGACATGGGACGCGTATAACATACAGGAAGCAACCATCAGCAGTCAGCGTATTACTTGCTGAAGCGCGACACGAAAAACAAGTGATACAAACAAGAAACAAGCGCTTCGTGTCGGAGAACTCGTACATGGGGGTGACGTTAGATTGGCGCCCAGGGCCAGGACAGTACTGTGGGAAATGGTTACGTCGTGACACTGTATAGTTGTGAATGTCACTCTGCGTTCCTATCATAATGCTATCAAGCGACGAGAGAGCGCCCTACGCGTCTACATGAGAACAATGCCGTTACTATAAGCACTCCGTCAAAGATATACTCACGCTGCAATAGGTGAAAAAAGAAGGTAACGCCAAATAAACGCACGAATGAACGACCTAAAGCACGCTTACGTATATTTCTTTCTCAAGTGCTATGTGTAATACCTCGAAGGAAACACTTCGCAGAGTATAGCTCCTATACAGTGCTATGGCTACGTGGCGTGCGTAAACAGTGGGCACGCTTGAGCCAAATAGGCGAAGATCTCGGGCCCCAAAGGCAAGAGCGAGCGTCTGTATCGACCATATAGTAGAAGGCCCTGAGATCTTATCGGCTCCTTACGACTGTAACTAGACCGTCCGTCGTCGTGCGTTAAAGGCAACGCTCCCGTAGAGATAAAACGTGTAACATCGTGTTGCCGAGCGTTTCTTTTTCTACTGGAAAGTGCGCTGTTGCCTGGAGCTTCCCGAAAACGCTGTCTCTTGGTACGATATATAGCTCCATTCAAGCCGGTAATGGACAGTGAAAACACGATTATTTGTATCCCTATGCGCGAAACATTGTCTGAACAGACACTTAAGACAGTACGACAGCAGCATAAAGATGGCTCGTGTTTGCATTTGCGACCCGTAAAGAACGATAACGTTGCGACCGTTGTGTTCGTAATGTCATACGACTAACTCGTACCCTTGGAATGCATACGCTAAAGGTAAGCTTGCTGTAAGCTTAACCTAGCGCTTGTAGCTACTGTTTATATATAGTTCGACTATGTAGTGTCATTCGATATTATGTGCAACACTTCATCCTAAAGACAAAAACTTTTTTTTTCAGCGTTGCGCAAATGTACCGGAGCTGCGCGCCGTGCTCTAGGCATGAAACGAGAAAAAGAACGCAAAGAGCACCGAGCGGTTAAATGCAGTTTTATGGATTACGCTGTTTCACTCGCGTTATTTCTTGAGGATATCTTATAGAACACTCCAACCGTAACAGTACCTTTGCTGTTGTGCTTCAGAGTTTTCAAGGGACTGAAACGCTCGAAAACCATCAGCACGTGGCGTAAGCGTTTCAACAAGAATTCTTTCTTTCCTCACTCTACTGTAAACATTGGCCTCGCCAAAAGCAGCTGGAGCGGATTATACCAGCTAAGCGTGTTTAACCGTGTTTAATACGTGTGCTACGTTTAATGTTGGGCACGATGAAGGATGTTTTCAAATCCTACTGAACATTTATGGCAAGGCCGTGCGTAGATCTTAGGACAGTTCTGCTAATTTTGTTAACGTCCTCAATAAACTGTTCAGTACGACTGCGCTCGCCACACTGAAGGCTGATTCAACCCGTGAGCACATCCAGTATATTTGTTACAAAATTAATTTCCGCAGCACGGCAAAACTTTGTTCATCTTATTCCGCACGAGAACTCATTGCTTCAGTGTGGTAACATGGCACCACATTCGAAGTTATAACGCATGTTGGTTCAATAGCATGTGAGCCTGTCTACTACAATGGCTTAGAAGCTTTTATCATCACTTGAGCCCTTACGTTATGTGCAATCTTATTTGCGAACAGATATTCGATATCGGAAAGTCTGTGCGATTGGTAACTAGAGTTCTATATAGTTATCTAATCACCTATTTCATATTTAAAACAGCGCCAAAAACACGGACAAGGGAGGACACAGGACGAGCGTTTGTCTCTTGTCCGTGTTTTTTTGGCGCTGTTTTAAATATTAATGATCCGTACCAACTAGCTCGCACCCGAACCCTTCTGACCTATTTCTTGTCAAGGCTAACGCATTTGTTAAGAGCTACAACACTTAAATTGTTGCCGTCACACCTGCTTATAATGTGCATAGCCCTTTGTACATAACAAAATACTGGACAGAAATGAGGACTGGACTGCTTCGTTGTGTTTCTTGCGCTTGTCCATTTTCGTGGAAACGTAAGTGTTTACAGTAATTTTATATCCATCCGATTCAATGCGAGATTTCTCAGCTAGAAAAATTTGATGTCAATTCGCATGTGTTATACACTGTGAAGCCACCTAAGTGCCCGTAACAAGTCAATGTAGCTGTTCGTAGGCGCCGTCTAAGTCCATACTGTGATAGGTGGTACATAATGTGCCAAATATAAATTCAAAGCTTTAACAGATCAAAAATCTCTCATCGAAGCAGACGACTCATATCGGCTTAAACAGGTATCCCCATTTGAGACAAGCTTGTACAACCAGCTACAAACCGGCGGCAAATTCGTCATAAAACTGTTCGACACTCTGTTTTTCAAAGCTCCTACCGGCGTTAGTGATTGTGGCCTCAATTTTTTTATTACATTTGTTGTACCGTTATTTCTGAACTACATCCCGCATCAACTTGCACACCACTGGCGTTACGTGGAACGCAGTGCTCGGACTTTGAGGAAGTAACACGCTGAATATTTTCTTCCTCGAAATATTGAAAATGAAAGACACACGGTCGGGGCGACTATCTGCGATACTGAGGCTAGAAACTTGCCCTCGATATGGCAGCACTAGTGTCACTATGGCACGACATTAGAAACCGTCTTGACAGTGATAGTTGGCCCGAGTTTGTCAGTTCAGAATGAACCGTTTTGGCGAAAAAAAAAATAATTTTCGCGCAGCGCACACTTAATCATGTTATATGGTGCACGCTGCAGATATAGCGCAAAGCGTGAAACATTGACATTTAAACAGGTGTGACATGCAGACTGTAGTTCAGAAAGAACAAGAATATGGGCACCTTTAAGTGCGAAATAAGTTCGTTACAGGCTGTCTTTACCCTTCCTTTTGGCGACGTCAATGAAGTTTACGTGACTCTGGTTGACGCATCAGGACAGACGGGAAATAAAAATGGAGGTATGAATTAAGACCGAGATATCAAAGAAAAAAGAACAGTAAAGGATAATACACCGCGAAAAATATATTTGTGTAAAACAGCTTCATTGCGTAACGAGGAAGAACAAAGAAGGGCTGATCTCAGCATTTGATTTAGATAGCCTAAACGTGTTATTGTATGATCATTGGGCGCTTCCGTTTAAATAGCAGGTTAACGATCGTTATGGTTCGGCCCGGAAGCGAGGCAAATACGCCCAATGTTACCAGCCGTTACTGAGGAAAAGAAACGATGGTATTAAAATCGGAAGGTTCTCTTGAGACGGCTACGTCTCCAGACACCGAGTGATTCCAAGCATGCTCAGCCCAAAGTTTAGCGTGAACAGCTAAACTGTGTTCATCTATGCTCATTCAACGCTCCAATTCAACCACTTAGCCCTCTTTTGATCTCGAAAAACTACGATAAAGATTCATTTTGTAGTTGTATGCCTTAATTTCATGATTAGAACGAAGAAGGCCGCCTACAAATGTTGCGATAAGTGTAATTCAATAAAAGCGATGATGATGAGAATGTTTACCACCACCTATGCCGCGACGGGCTTGTCGTAAGCCAAAGTGACGATCCCTCATGACCTGAGGTCGTAAAGACCCCTTAATTGAGGGGGTTCAAGAGGATATTCAAGATCGTTACGGTTCGACTCGAAGGCGAGACAAATGCGCCCGTCAGCTGTTATCGCCAAGAAGAAGGGCAGGAAAAAGCGAAAGACGCTCTCCCCATCAAACGGTGATGTCGTAGGACTCCGAGTCACCCCTGAGCAGGTACCGGACGTGGCCCGCCGTGCGCATGCGCAGCGCTGCCGGCGACGACGCCGGCGGCGGCGGGGGCGGCGGTGGAAGAAAGAAGGACGACGGCGGCGGTCCCGCCGACGACGCCACCTGGTGGTGGTACTGGCGGCCGGCGGCTGAGCTCGCTGCTGGCGACTCGAGCATTCCCAGCAGGCCCCGCTCGGTGGTAAAGGGCTCCCGGCCGTTCGCCTTCACGCGCCGAGTCTGTAGCGGCATGGTGGACCGGAGCGTGCGCCGCTTCTGCGAGAGCACGTGACCGGACCAAAGGGTGGGGGGGAGGGCAGAAGAAGGCGTGGAGGGGGGGGTTCTCATGTGACGCAGCTGCGAACGTGCCACCAGACACTTCGTTTAGAAGGACACATAAGAAGGAAAGGCAGGGAGACTATAGCCAGGCGCACTTCCGGTTTGCTACCCTACACTGGGGGAGAGGGGCGGCGCGGGGGGGAGGTAGGGAATAAGAAAGCGCCATGGTAGTTCTTTCATGTCACACAGCAGCGAACGTGCTACCAGGTACTTTGTTTAGAGAGACAGATAAGAAGGAAAGGCAGGGAGATTAACCAGGCGCACTTCCGGTTTGCTACCCTACACTGGGGGATAAGTGAAGTAAGCACCAAAACAGAAAGAAATGTGGAGAGAACACCAGTTGAGTGCACACGTGAAATCGTTTTTCGCTTGCTCTTTGCACATAATTTTCTTATGCTGCTGCATTTGCTTGCATCTGCATTTTACAATGCAACTGTTGTGATTGTGAATGAATAAATGTGTTCTTATTCAGTGATTTGTCTTACGTTGGGATGTTTTTCACAGTAAAAAAAGTGTTCACTACTACTTTATGTTTTGCAGCACTGATCAACTTTTGGTTGTTCATCGAACCAAAAAGGTAACCCCCCTTCCCTCCTACGCTATGTCCCACGGGCCTTTAGGGCAAAGGGCAGAGAAAGAAGTGCAGAGACAAGAGGTTTCGTGGTTCTGCACATTCGATCTCTGTTCGCATGTCATGTACCACCTACTAGGTGCACCATTACGCATAGGAGCACCAGGTTTGCCGTTCAAACCGGTATATTACGCTATGTACCAGTACAAGATGTGTCAGATTTTTGAACAGGGGAGTGTCAGCAGACAGGTAGACAAAAGAGTTCAGATGAAGAACATAGCCACAGTTGAAGTTAGAGCGCCCCACCAACTTCCTTCACGTTCGTCTATGTCTTCCTTTGAATTCGTGAAGAGAGCTTCAAGGAGACATAGAGAAATAAATTTGTAGAGGGAGACATAAAAGCAGTTCAAGGGCAGGATGCTTAAACTTTGTCAATGTCTCCCTCAAAGGTTATTTCCCATATCCCTTTCTCTTTGCTGGCCACTTCCTGTTAAAAAAAAACGTGTACCAAATTCTCCAAAAAACGGTCTTCTTTAGCACGAGTTAGATTGTTCGTAAAACAAACAAAAATGTTATGTTTCAACTTAACACAATTGCAATGCGTACCGCTACATCTATAGCCAGAGGCTGGTGCAGATTAAAGGACCGGTCGCGTACAATTCCAGACCGTGTGTTGTCAGAATGGCCAATAACATTCCTGCCCAATAAAAGAAATTCCTGTTGAATACGTAATGTACAATTAATACGCGTTTCGCTGATTAATTTGTCATTGTTAACGTTACTTCCACTGCTTAATTTCACATTATTTGTATGCTGCTACAAGATTTGCAGCTGCGGAACATGAACCTGGTACTAGCCATCCTAGCAATAGTGGCCTACACTGTCTTGAGACTGTGATGAGATGCTAGTTATGTATTAATAAAACATTTCTTTGTGGCTGCGCTGCTGTAAAGAAAGTACCATGAGGTGGATTATTCTACGCAGTGCCTATGTAGCAAATGAATTTATGCGAAATTCAGCTTAAAATTTTTACAGTGGAATCACAGTTTGAACACAGATTAAACGCTTCTTTTCACATTATCGAAGAGAGCATCCAATGTGTCCTGCCTGTACCCCGCACTCGCCCTGTACGTAGATGGCCTCAATCTAGTGTCATGTATCATATGTCGCAAAATTTCCAAAATCTATAGAGCTCAACACCGTATTGGTAATAAAGCCTCGTGACAACTATGGTTATCAGCATTGACTGAATAAATAGTGTATGCAGGAGTGGACATCTAACAGTATGCCCCGATGTACTTGCTGAGTGCTGGCGTGAAGAGTGTCGTGAAACGAAATTGTTCGCGCCAGCCGACACGACAATATCGACTGGCAGTGTTGTCAGTGACAGTGTCGACATGACAGTGTCGATACGGCGCTTTTTCGTCCGCCGTCGAGGGCTATAGCTTGAAAAATTTTGTGAAAGGTAGTTGCTCTGTTCTATTTGTCGTTCCAGACTGTCGAGGACTGCCAAAGGCACTGCTTTCAGCCAATGAGCGTTGGCGTACGCGGCCTCTCGGACAGTCCAGGGCAGTCTGAGACGACAAGTCGAAAAGACCCAGTAGGTGGCCTGCAAATGCTACCTGTCACGCATAATAAAAGCTCTTAGTACGCATTGTGCGGAGCTCCGTCTAAGTTGAGATTTTCTTCATGAAGTGTTCTTGTTCCGCAATCGGGATTGGCACAGACTGCAACGCCAAGACGTTAGAACAAACAAAAATGTGATTTTGCGTTTCCGCGTTCGTCACTGCGTGAAACACCAGCGTGATTATTTCACTGACGTGCAGTTTTGACATAGTGCATGTTTGATGTCCGTTTACCAAGTGTGCACGCACATTTTTGTTATCGAGCCAAGAGTCAGCGCTCTAGCTTACTTCTCGTTCGAGCTCCAAAATACATATGTTGATGGCAATGTTCGGTATCGGTGATAGTACTTGTACCACGTAGACTCGCCTTTTCGTACATAGAGTGCACGATACACTAGCTGTATTACCTGTAAGATTCTTGACAGCTAAAATTAAGCAGGAAGTTCCAAGCGAGGAGCGCAAGATATGTGCCCTGTGAAAGGGACATACGTTAATATGATTAGGACGTTCACCTTTATGGGCAGTCCGTTTATTCGGTTTTGCTTGATCTGTCCTGTTTCGGGTCTGACTTGTTGACATCAATATACGCTTCATCTATGAGGGACCACCGTGATATCTGTCGAAGCGCTTCGGCGTAGACTTCTGTTCCGTGCGTGCGTCAAGGCTGGCTTCACCACAATAACGGACCTAGTGAGAGTAAGCCACCTTCCGGGCTTCCCGTCGTGCTACGTGCGATTGTCCGCATACCGGAAGTGTTCGTGTGTCTATACAGTGTAACCGTTAACGTTTCACAATGCGGTAAGTTACTCTAATTTTTCGAGTGTCATGGGTCCAAGTGGTAAGGAAAGGTGCAGGAATAGACATACGCTGGCGTGGAGGGCGTTGTTCTAACTGTATGTTGGAATTGTAAATATGTCTTACTGGTATTTGTTACCTATTTCTTTAATTGCAAGTTTATCTGATCTAATATCATGTTTTGTTGCGCCATATTCTTGCGCTAAGTTTTTGTATTTAGTAACAGGAGCCTTTCCCAATGGTAGCCCCTTCTTTATATTGACACATCCGTGTATTCAATACATTTCATTAATAAACGACTGATTGTTTAATTGAACCAAGCACTGTTATTGGCGACATAAGTGGAAAGCATATAAGTCCATCAACCGCGACAAAGTCGGAGATTTCTTCATGTTAAGAGCGGGGAATAAGCAGTGTTACTATCAGGGCACTGTACTTATGTGCACTAATAGTAAATTGGCGCCTATGTGAAACGGATCAGCCAATTACCATTGAAAAAACGATTGCTGCAGAAGTAAGATTTGGAACTTGGCTCGCCTGATGCGTGCTGAGAAAGTTCTCAAGTTCAAAGAACCCTATTTGATTTCTCAGGTAAGGACGCTTAACAGCCTGGAAATAAGCTTACACGAATTCTCTATCACAATGGTTGAATTGGTATCCAAACTCTCGCCAACCGGTTTGTGGGACGCCTGCTACTTGAAGAACCCTGCAAATGGCTTCAGCGCATGTATAGTGGTGCCATACATAGCGTGCTACGACTTCGGTGACTCACCGTTGTGTATACTCACCGTCATATGGCTTCACCAGAAGCCTTCCTTGTCTTCGATACAAGTCGCCATATGTGGGAAACTCAAACAAGCGCCTGACGTTCAACCACACATGTTTTCTCGCCGCGCTTCGACGAAACGAAAAGCATGCATTTACCGTGCTCGCCAAAATTATATTTCGACGTCTGGGTATGAAAATCTGGGTTTTCGTTTTTCCGTTAGATGCATGTGGACCAGTGTTTGCATTATCATGCTTAGCAATTGGTATCAGCAAGTCTTCTCATGCCTGCATTGTGACATCTAAAGAGTTAAATGCGAAGCTGGCGTTTGTACTGTGAACGGTCTCGTTTTCTTGCTGTTATATGTTCTGCGTTACAGATACTAGCATGTTAGTACTTTTCGCAATAACGCGGTTATCGTGTGATGACTTATGAGAATTCTTAAATATTTTTGAAGGGCTCTTGAGAACGATAACATTATTTCAGTACATGTTTGTATTTTTGCACAGTTTAAGGGAAACCAACGCCTGAGAAGAGCTGGAATAAGTAACGTACTGCTTAGTCAGAAGATTAGCAGCCGTGTTTTTGGTTTAGTTCGTAGGTTTCTTGCTCAATGCTCATCTTTACTGTTGTGTGAAGAAGTCGCAAACGGTCTGGCACGTGACACGTGATGATTCGTCGTACAAGACGTCATAAGCATTTACGACACTCTAACCGAAGTGCTTGCCACGCGATACTCTCTTCGTCAAACACTAAAGAGGGCACGAGAAGTCATCGTCATATGCTGTGTTCTAAATTTCCACGACAAGTCATACCGCAAGTAAGAATACACAACTCTTCTAGAAAAACGCTCTTCCTTCACGTTTCCGCGATAAAGAAAAAAACAAAATCGAATAGAGATGCAGTATGCATTCCACAGCCAAGGATGAAAGTAAACTCTATGGCAAGGCAGAGAACACGAGCAGAGGGGGTGACAGGCAACCGTGGGGAAGGTAACAAAGTAAGTCGACAAAGTAACCAAGAGCGGCTTTCTAGAAAAAAAAGAAGTGGCGGGCGTCTCTACGAGCCTATAGGCCTATGGTCTACGCAGTCTCTAAGCTCTACGCCAAGAAGTGGAAGCTTACCGGTGTACACACGTTAGGAGATAGAGAATCAATGATTGAGCAGTGAATCGCGGTCGACCCGTCACACCCTCTGTCGTATGAGGCGTGCTGCCGCTCGAGATGTGCCAAACCGCTGTCTCATCTATATTGGTGAGGAGGGCGTACGGGGATCGCCTGTTAGGATTGGCATTCACCGCCTTATCGAGCGTCGAAGCGCTAGAACATTGTTGCAAGTGCCATGTATGAGTCAAGCTGTTTTAACTGACATATATTGAAAAGAAAGATCGACGTTTCGGTATTCAAATGCACGTGTGAGTGTAGCGTTAGGTGGGGCCCACGTCCATCCCCATTGAGATTGAATTCTATCTTTCTGAAAGTGAACCATGAGTAATATTGAAAAAAAATGCAGTTCTATCTTGACACCAAATGAATTCAGCGCCACATACTGTTGCCACCAGCTTTTGAGAACACAAATACTGCTTTGTGTGAAACATTGCGTCGTCATCGTCGATAAAAAGATGTCCGTGAGTCCATTTCTAATGACATGATATCCCGGATGAAGAATCGAGGTAAAGCTATTCGCTCAGTTTCCTTTATGCATTTTTGTAAACAATAATTTTTGTTTGAACAAACGCGAGAGATTTTGTAGGTGGCAATAAGCACAGCGCGAGGAAGACAAAACGGGCAGGACTACTACGCACACGGTGATGTACTGTCTTCCTCGTGCTGTATCTATAGTCATGAGCCACCAAGCCAAACCTTCCACCCTATTCGTCTGTGTACATACAGATGCTGTTGTTCGTATGCACCTGCGTCACTTCATAAAACAATGATTTGTTTCAGTTTCGGAAGGCATTGCCTGGTACTTAAAACCGTCTCTTAAGAACATCGGTTGCCGGTCTTGGGACATAGAAGTCTGTCAGACAGAGAGGCACAATTTTCTTTTTGATGCAACGACGTGATGATGGTGTGTGATTGCACGTCGATTTAGCTTGGCGAACTGAACCAGCATTGACCAGCGTTGGGCCCATGATGACTTCGCGTAGCAGGAGCATTTTCACTAGGAAGATATTGTATTGCAAATGAGTTGATGTGCCATACGGTAGCAAGAGTAACGTTGACAGAAGAACTGCATAAATAAGGAGCGCAGTTTTTTTATTGATACACAAATCATATTTATTGCTCAAGCACAGCTCTTAGAAGTGTGCTTAGAAATGGCTGACCAAGCAACCTCACCAACTTGGTATATAATACCGTCTTCTTAGTAACTACAAGGATTGGTGCTTCGAGCACAAGCACGTATTGGTATTGCACTGACGATGGCGGGGTCCTGGTTATAAGACAAGAAAAGGCACTTCTGTACCTGGCTTTTCTTGAGCGTCTGAAAGCACCTATTCTATCATGAAGCTCATTGTTGCTTTTAAAGGGTCGGTATACTTTGACGTAAATACGGCATGGTATATGCAGATTGACGATATCTTAAATGTGTTCTGAAACTGCGAAACTGACCAAAATTAGCCGTAAATTATCACTGGTGCTTACAACGGGGGTTTTCCGAGAGGACAGAGTTCCGAGAGGACAGCTGTCCAATGGCTTTCACATGGAAGATCAGGAATCACGCCAAGGTATTTAGAAAATTGACGAACCGTGCTGCGTTTTGGACATCAGCTGTAGAAGCTGCGCAAGTAGTTCGGTCACGAAAATGTATCACTCCGCGTGTTTCACCCATGCTTCGCTGCTCGTGCTGTCTGCGCTTCGCTGCGCGCCTCTGGTGTTTTCTCGCGCGAGCATGCAAGTGAGGCTGCCGGGGTGAGCTGCAAATAAAACAAAACTCGGAAAGAGAAACAACGAAACGCAAATTGATCTAAAACAACACTTCATCAGCCGTATACCACTGTTTGTTTCTAAAGAATAAAACTTTTTTTCGTTCAATACTGACCTTATATAAAGAACAGCTTCGCAAAGTCGCGGTAAGGAAACATCGTGCTATTTAAAAGTACCAAAGCGGCCACTGCAAAAAGTCTCTCTAGCCTCCACAGCATTGCACATGTCTGAAACGGAGTATAAGTTGTGGCCATAAGACGAATTTATTTGAATGTGTTCATTGGGAGGGGGGGGGTGGAGGCTCGGCTCCTTAGAGCTCGTGTTATCGAACAAGTCATGCGCTGTTGTGGCTCTGTGGCTAGGCACCCTGCTGTTGAACACGAAGCTGCGGACTTAATTCCCGGTTCCGGCGACAACATTTCAATGGGGGCGGAGTGCGCAAACGTCCGAGTCGCGTTCTTTGAGCACATGTTAAAGTACCGCAGTTGATTGAAATGATTTCAGCGAGCTCCACTGTGGTGTCTAGCTCTGATAGCATGTTCTTTGCTCTGGCGCGCTGAAACCCCGTCTACCTATAATTGATTCAATGATCACATCACGAGAACAAGAAAATTGCCACCAGTGGACTGTTTTGCTACATTCTGAACGCTCATAAGGTGTCAGAGATGTGCCAAGGTGAAGCGGACAAAAAAATAAATCAGACAAATGTTGCATCAAAAACATTTTTACTAAATAGAATCTCAACGAAGAATTTTACCAACAATTGACATAAAATTTACAACAGAAACAAGCAAAGCAAGTATTGAAAATGCACAACATAACAAACCTGTAACAGAAACACGTCATAAACGCCAAACAAACAACAATTCACACAATATTTAGAAGGAAATGTCCATGTGAACACAAGTAATGCAACTGTTTGAAAAACAAATGCACAAATAAAAAATCAGATTACGACTTTCGTTCACAAGTATCAGATATTAATTTTCTGTTTGCTGGAAGGAAGCACTGAACTTTCTGCCTGGAAAAAAGTATCCTCTAAATATGTGTTTTCGAAGTAAGAGCTATAGGCGGCGTAAGTTATCCAGCAAACCTCTATTTCTGCTTAAAACACCATACTTATAACCGCAACTTCGAGGTGCTGACCCAGCTTTTCATAAAGCTCAATCCCGTCGTGGACACTCACCAGAGAAAAGAGTCTGACCAAGAAATATTAGCACAATAAGATCTGTATCACGATCTACAAGATCTAAATACACTGATAGGAAACATGAGAAAGGGGGTCGAAACCAAAAAAACATGTTATTCTTCCTATCAGTGGCCATGCTTGTCGGAAGATCTTGCTGTTCGTAAGTTTTTGACGCCGCCAGCGCCTTACCGGGTTCGGTAGAAGCACAACAGATAATGTCACTTTGCATTATAATTCAGCTTCAAATAGCCTTACTGTTTATACAATGAGATGTTTAAGACTTCTCTGTGAACTTCACTCCAGGTGACCGGAAGCTAGGCCCTGACGATGTCATTCCTTGTACAGGAGGCGCTTGGAGTGCTTGTACAATGTGGAGATTGGATATGTATGTTGCCTCTGGAAACTTGAAACCTACATGTTTGGAGCCTGCTTACACCCTCGGAAGGATTTCCTAGCTGCCCAACTTTCTTCAAGTAATGCGTTTAAAGCAGCATTCCAATCCTACAGACAAGTGGACCCCACGGATTTAAAGTTATCGGTATCCTTAACATGACCATCAAATATAGTAAAATATGATGGGCATATATTCGAAGTTTCGAATCAGAATGGAATACTACACACTAGCTGTTCGTATTCGTATTCTTAAATTACTCGGTAATTTCGAATATCGAAACTAACCAAGTCTTTCGCAAATACCGAATGACAATGACTGGTTGCTCTTCTCCGTATGCTAAACAATATATAGCAAATCAACAGAATTGAGGCAACAACAAACATTTTCGAAGCATTGCAGAAACAAAATGGCCAATGCAAGTCTGTTTTCTTTTTCGGCTTCGTGGCAGAAGCCCACATGACAACCTATGATTCTGGTAGTATGTCACTTAGTGATTTCGGAAGCCTATTCAATAGCAGTTATATCTGTTACGCTACAACGCTCTCGAATTGTAGCGTTTGTAATCACGCTCTAAAGTTATTTGGTGGCTATTCGTGCGGTTACATTAAAGAAAATTTTGAGTTTGTTTTCAAAACTGATCCTTTTCAAACTGTCTTTTTTTTCACTAGTAGATATAGGCGTACTACCTAATTAAACTGAAAGAAATATTCCCGCAGTTAATGTGTGTGCCTGCATTTGGATATTCCATACTCGATCTCTACTATTTGTATTCGATAAAGATGATATTCGCCCGCCTTTAAAAATAATAAATGTGGCTATGGTGTTGGGTCGCGGGATTGAATCCCGGCCACGGCGGCCGCATTTCGATGGGGGCTAAATGCGAAAACACCCGCAGAGAACCCCAGGTGGTCTAAATTTCCGGAGTCCCCCACTACGGCGTGCCTCATAATCAGAAAGTGGTTTTGGCACGTAAAACCCCATAATTTAATTTTTTTTGAGAATAATAAATTGGACTAGACTGGTAGAGTACTCTTTGTGCAAAATAGTGTATTGCTAGTGCAGAAGGCTGGGCTAAGCTTCCTCTTCTTGAATTTCACAGGCAGACTGAGATGTCAATGCGGTCAGTGTGACGTCGTCATGGTGATTTCGCGCATTTTGGACTGCTTTAGTGCTAGAAAAGTTGACAGAAGTTACCACATTCAGCCTTAGCCTGCCTATAACATCAGTGCCGCCCTCACTTATTTATAATAAGCGCTTCAATACCTCCTAAAGAATGCTATCACAATATGCTACATCACGGTTAACGGTGAGTGAACTGCAAGGTGGGGACACGACCTTAATCTTCCGTTTCCTGCGTAATCATCGCTACTCAGACCTACGCTCACGGTAAGAACGTCTTATTCAGCGTTTCAAGGATGCAAACTGTCACTCTAGAATGACATGTTCTCGCTCTTCAGTGCACCATTTAAGCAGGAGACGACGCTTCACGTTTCAGCTTAACAGTCGCAGGGCGGCTGTTCGCAGCAATGTCATCGCTGTTGCTAGAGTCAGTGTCTCGACTAGAACTTTGGCACAGGTCTCTGCTAGAGCTTCGTTCTCTGGCTGGTCGCCTTCTTCGTCGCCTTCTAGCTTTGCTCCCGGGAATTTCTAGGAACGAAGGCTCAGTGTTGGTCCCCACGGTTCTCGTTCGAGATGCTGCGAGCACATCCAGATTCTTCCACATGTGCGACAGGGGCTGAAGCTGCGGCTGCTCCGCGAGCTTTTCCTTGTCACCTTGACGGTTAGGCCTGGGGCTCAGATCGTAATAAGCTTCGGGGTCCCAGTCCTCCCAGTGCTTCGACACACCAAGGCAAGTTTGTTCACAACAGAGGACAGAAAGGAAAACAAAAGAAAAATAACGAGTGAGAGAAAGATTAGAATCAAACAAAACAAGATGAAACAAAACAAAATGAAAGGAAACAAAGGCTTCTGGCATAAACCTGCGATTGAAAGAACTTGTCAGACCATGTTGACGTTTCATTTGCACATGGTGCTGCTGACGTAAATTATTTTGATCATTATTCGGTGCTTCGATCATGAGCACATAGACGAAGTTTCGCTAACAAGGCAGAGTAACCGCACACGTTGATGAAGCCTCTGTGTCGGCTTCAAGGCAGTATTGGCAGTATCGGGGTACCATGTAACAATATGAAATGAAACCCATTGAGACATATGAAAGGAGACTAACGGTCTCTTGTGCAAGTGAACGATGATTAAATTGTGCACGGGCTAAATTTATCGAGCCGTGGTTTGTTAACTGAGGATGGCCATGGGACAAAATTTGCCAATCAGGAGTTTCTTATTCGCGTGACGTATTGGAGTAATGAGCATGGTCAGTTTACTGCAGCCTTGCTAAATCCCAAATTAAAAGCGCTGGTGGTAATGTGGTTCCTGTTGTTTTCTTTTTTTGCTCGCTTCCTTCTCGTTTTGTATAGGTTTCAAACAGAAGCAAAATAAAAAGAAATATAGTGTTGAAGAAATCGACCACAGTCCACAGTCTACGTTATCCCTCCAAACAATCGATACGTTGGCAGAGAACAGAAAATTGCTGCTGCATGAAAAAAAAAAAACACGTGATAATGCCTTTGCAACTTAAGGTATCTTTAGTAAAACTTTTTTTTTTCTTGCTAACTTGCCCACTTTGGACGGTCGTCGGCCATTCTTGCACAATAAAAGTGGGACGGGGCTCAACTTGGGTCACTAAGTATGTGATGGCTGCTGTTATTCCGAGCGTGTTGTTTTGCCTAGCAGACTCAGGATCGAATCCTGGCCACGGCGGCTACATTTATGGGGGCGAAATGCGAAAACACCCTTGGATTTAGGTGCACGTTAAGGAACCCCAGGTTGCCCAAATTTCCGCAGGACCCCATTACGGTGTACCTCATAATCAGATCGTGGTTTTGGCACGTAAAACCCCATATTTGGTTTCTGAAGACTGGCCATGTATACAGGAGAACTTCGCTTCCAGCTTCTCGTTCGTTTATTTCAAGTTTTTGTTTTCGCGGTGACGTTGCATCTTGCCATACCTTTTCATTCGTTATCGAAACGCACCTCTTGGTTTATAAGAATGGTTTTCATTGCACTTTCGTGTTACTTACCACGTGCCTAAATGGAAGACGCCTCGCTACACAGCATGCACTGACGAAATATACCATGGTAATGTCATCTCAAACAATAGCGCCGATTGTCATAATGCATACTAGTTCGGCACTATAGCAGCTGTTTCTTCAGCTACGCGAAATCTTAAAAAATTACTTGTGACAGACAGAACAATTCTCACCCTTGAGATGAACAACTCGATGAGGCGGGCATTACTTCTACAAGAAATCGAAATGCTTCATTGAATAATTACCTAAATTGCAATAATTAACGTTCTAATTACGTGTTTTACGGCACATGTTGCATATTATGAATTGTAGCCGGCGAGTTCGCAAGCAGCATACGGTAAGAAGGAATTCTCAGGTTTACACCAGTTTCGAAATAATTTTTTTTCAAAGTGTCCGATGAAATACATTGCCGTTCCAGTTATTTTTGGCTTTCGATGCATAAAACAACATTTTCTATAAAACAGTATGTCGAACAACAGTGCATGTTTACCGCAAGTTAGACGGCTTATATCTCAAAACCGGTGCCACCTTCAGACGTCGTCTCAAAACTACCTGGCTGAAACTCCCTAGCCTTGGAAACTCCCTAGCTGTAGAATTCGCAAATTACAATGTTTGATGCGAACTATTTAGTCAAAACCTTAGTAAAAGAACATATATTATTTAGTCAATTCCGCATTCGATCAGTCGTGCAAGTAGTGTCCGCCTCATCGAGTATTTAATTAGGATTAGAATTGTGATATTTGGCACGGGAGATTAAACAAATTATTCAGTTAAATAAACTTTGGAGGGAGCTTAAGCTTCGCCTTTAAGAGTGGAACGCGATAGCGTTCAATGACCTCTTACTGCTTTTCATGCTTCCCGGCAACTGCAGCTCATGTAACCGTAACGTTTACCGGGAAACGCTGGCTGCGAACTCTACGCACGAAGGCGAGCTTTCTGGTAGAAACGCCGCCTCTTGCGCCGGTCGATCTCCTGTTATTGTTTCGCACGTTTAATAGTTCACTCGGAAAAGAGCTAACATAAAGTACATGCGCTGTCGGTGTTTTATTTCTTTTGCACTACATTTGTTTGTGGGCTGCCGTTCTCAAAAACTCGAGGAATAAATTTGTAAAAAATGAAATACAAGGTATGAGACACTTTGGTGGCAGAGATGTGGTTGGGTAAGCGTAGTTCGGGATGTGGTTAGAAACTCATTTTTTTTGCCGAGGTGACGTCCAACGCCGACGCGGGACGCCGACGCCTGATTTTCTGCGACGTGGGCTCCTTAACGCTGTCGCCTTACAAAAGACACCCCATACTAGACCAGTGTTGTGTGTACCTGCGTAGTGAACTCACCTCAACAGCTCCGCGCCATTTGTCGGCGGCGTGCCTGGCGAGCTCGAGCCTCCGTTGCTTGCGTGTCTGGTGCTTCTTGTACACGATCTCTATCACAATGAGCCCTATACCACCCACGATACCGGCGCCCACCAGGATGAACACGCCTGCGATAAAACACCGAGCCTCACTTTCAGTGCGCACGTCAACTCGAAAAACAAGTTGCGTGCATTAAAAGCAAAACACACACAATTCGCATAGCTAAGAACAAGAAAATAGGCAAACAAAATTTGTTGCTGCGCTAGTAGGTTTGTGCTAGTAGTAAATGAATACTGGTAAGCGCAGTTTCAAGACGGGACAAGAGGAAACACCGACGGGCGCAGTCCTGTGCGTCGGTGTTTTCTCTTGTCCCGTCGTCTTGAAACTACGCTTACCAGTATCCATTTATCGGGAACAAAAATGTAGGACTTGTCACAGAAACAGTTTACCAGGAAGAATACTGTGCCACTTAGAATTGTCAAATCGGCGAGAGAAATGTACGCGCCAACATCTGCACTACCTAGTATCAGCGCAGAAACAGTGCAAGGGGAAGAATGACGAGAATCTTTAGAATTGTGAAATCACCAAGAATAAAGTGTGCACAAGCATTTGTACTACCAAGCGCTGGATGACAGCCGGAGGAGATGTCACAAAAGCATTTTAGCCAAAAGGAAAAAATGAAAGAAAAAGAAAACAAGGATATATGGAATCGTCGTCGGTCACTGACCCGCCATGTTGGTGAGTCCCAGCGTTGCCGGAGTGCGTTCATTCTTGGTTTCGCATTTTTCGCCGTCGCGGATTATCCATTTGCTGTCTAGCTGTTCCATGTAGCCACCTGGATTGCAAGAAGGCAAGCAGCGGCCGGAGTTTAGCTGATCACTAGGACCTGTACAGCACTCACGCAAAACTTTGCTTTTTTATGGTGTATAAACTATTTTCAAAGCATTTGCTGTGAGTGGACGGTACCGGTTTTATTTGAACACACACGCACACGCACACACACAATGCGGTAATCTTTGTTAGATTGTCATCTTTATCATTTATTTAGTTCAGTATTACAATTTATTGCTTTATTTGCTGTATAACATAGATCAATGCAGTAGCCGAGGTACTCTTTACCTCTTGACAGAGAAGTACTCTTTACCTCCCCTCAGCAAACCAAGTCACAGAACAGTAATCGAGCAAAGGTGTAGTATACCTACTATCAAGCCAGTGCCGCAGGTTCCGAGACAATGCGCTGCTACCGCCAGCATCTGTATTATTGCGAAAACTAACGTGATTCTTCAGGTTCTGTACTTGGCACTGTGCCATGCACCTGTTTCAACTGCTTGAAATGCTTTCTATGCATTGGAACCTTTCAGAGCAAATCAGATCATTCGCGGTAGCTTCAGCTGGAATTCAAGTTAACCCTATGCCTTACGGAAACCGCAGTTAAAAGCCGTTGAACTTGCACTATACGGGTTCCTATGAAGACGCAGTTAAGTTCCATTACAAAAGCTGTTTTTGACAATCGACAAACTCGCGTCGTACTGCCGCAGTCAACATACAAGACGAAAATGGCTCGTCAGTGCCCGACCAACTGGCTCGAAGCTGAAAAACTGAAACGATTTCATTCGGGTTCGTGCACTCGCCTGACCAAAGTCGAGCACTCTCGTGCCGGTGTAAAATGTAAAATTCGTGTAAGCGATCTGGCGCGCGACCGCGACAAGCGACGCTGTGAAGATGGCTGTCGCGACCACTGGTCGTCTACAAGTCGAACGCCACGCGAGTGACGACGTCCATGCAGCGACGTCTCCCCGGTGTTGCCGGTATGAGGGCACCAAAACTGGCGTGCTTTAATAGCTTACTTGCGGCACAGAACAGCATAAAATATTTCTGAAGGTGTTGCGGTAGGCTTTTTGTCTCTTTATTACCCTCGCACGCATCAAAATTCGGTCGTTTGCTCTTTCCGCGCGACAACCGGTCGTATGTCCATGATATACACCGCGTTCCGGCTTCGGGCTATTGGCTAGTCGCTCGTAGCACTTCTATGACGACGGGCGACGAATTCTGGATTTCGCGAACCGAGCGATCGGGCGACGGGAAGGAACGATCTGTTCGCACCACGGCCCTTTTTGTCACAAAATCGCAGGACTTCCCCCAGAAGCAATTTACCAGGAAGAATTTTATGCTACGTGGAATTGTCAATGCGCCAACATCTGCACTGCCAAGTGTCAACACAGAGACAGTACAACGGGAAGAATAACGAGAAAATTTAGAATTGTCAAGTCACCGAGATGAAAGCGTGCGCGAGTATTTCTACTGCCAAGCGTCAACAAGAGCTGGTGGACGTGTCACGAAATGTAATGTAGCCGAAGGACAGAAGAACAAGGGAATCTTGAATCGTCGTCGGGAATCCGACCCGTCATGTTGGCGAGGTTCGGACTTAATCGCTTGCGGACAGCGACGGTCCACAAATGAGAGAGCGCGTGCAAAGCCTAAACTCACTCTCGTGCATCTCCAGGAGCGTAAGCGTGACCTTGTCGACCCAGAAGGAGTTGCGTTGCAGGCCGATCCCGTACCCCGAGCGGCCAAACTGCTCGCCGGCGGTGACCAGGTCGCAGTGCTGAGCCGCCTCGAATTCCAACCGGGAAGAGTCCCAGATGAATGCATCCAATTGGCTGGATTCCGCCACGTGATCGCGAGGGACGAGAAAGAAAGAAAGAGCGGGTAGAGTGAACAGGTTACTCGTGCCATTTAGAGGCAGCGTGCTCGTTTAAGACAGTCATTCGGGATATACTTTAGAAGAGGCATTGGACATGTTTGGCAGCTGGAGCAGGCGGTGGGGAGGGAGTAGGAGAATGACTTCCTCTTAATTTGTAGCACGCACTACAAGGCGACATTTCAAGCAAAAGAAAAAGCAAGCGCGTTGTGAGCTGCCTTACTGAGAGTGACAGTCGGCCCGTGGTTCGGCATGGTACGGCTCAACACTTCGACAGAAAAGTAAAATAATTGCGAAGTGATAGGACATGACTGAATATGAAATCACAGATATATAGTGCCGACAGCAGCCTGCTCGCTCCGTTGGTGTGTATCACCACACGAAAGCTAAGGTTCTCTTTGGATGACACTCGCCGTATACTTATGTAATTGTGGCACTACACGATTGCTGAACTTTATAATTTCCCAATGTAGTGCAGAACATTCCCCCCCCCCCCCCCCGAGCTCCTACCTCGTTCCCCCTGAAAATCCTCAGGATCCAAGAAAAAAGCATTTGGGTGGCGCGGCCCAATATTCTACGCTTGTTACCTATATTCAGACAATCTATAGAAAGTCAGTAGATTGTTTACCTAGAAAGCCTGTAGAATCTCCCGAGAGTTAGAAATAAATGAACGTTCAATTTGAACGTTTATACTGGGAAAGACTTCCTTCAGGCCCCAATGATTTCTAATCTTTGAAAATTTAGCTTCAGCACATTTCTTGAGCCTTTAAAATCACAAGCATTTAACCACAGGATGGATGCAAAATTTTCTATTCTTTCGTGAGTTTTCTCAAGCGTACAAAATGGGGACTCCATATGTCAGGGCTATGTACAGTAACATCAGCACAGATCCATTCAGAAGTGTTTCGGAATGCATGCAGCACGTCTTAAAGGGGTCATGACGTGGTCTTCCCGCAATTTTCAGTTTGTCAGTGTAACTGAGAGCACATTTGAACCCGAAATTTCCATTGGAAATCGGTGCCTCTAATCGCCTTCCCACCCAAGATCGCCATTTTTGGAATCGCTTGTGTGACGTCAAGAAGCGTGGGTCCAACGAACGCTGTGTCGTCTGCTCCAGAACATTCCGAAACCACGAGCGCGGCGTTCCGAACTTTCCTTGCTCCGCAGGCTTTGGCATACAGAGGCACAACAAGGATATCGCCTTACATTGCACCCGCAATTCTGCCATTCGCGCGATAAAGAGAGAGAGAGAGAATAACTTTATTGAGAATGCCTACAGAGTCGGTTAAAAAGAAAAAAAAATCCGCCCAAGCACTCCGTACAAATAGTTAACGAGTCTGTTTTTGAGCCTGGGTTACAGCATCGGCACGGCATAGAGGAGCTCGTTCCCAGTTCTGCTCGCGGCTTTGCTGATGGAAAGCTGCCTGCTCCTCAGGAGTACGTATGACGCGTGTCCTAGCCATTTCGGAGCCGGAGAGAAACTCCTGCATGCGAGCTGGGCTGCGACGAAGAGCAACGAAGTCACTAGTGGCACAGCCAATCACGCGCCTCTTTTTCTCTTTTTTGCGCACGCGCATGAGGTTGTACTGGAGGAGTTTTCGGTGTACAGGCGACGGACAGACGGACGAATCGGCTAGCCATATACAGCTTCGCTGTAAAAACACCGGCAAACAGAACGGTTGCAGGAGCTATCTGTCTGACCGGAAAGACGCACATGCGTAACAAAACTACGCGCGTACAGCACATGATGACCACGCAGAACTCATTTCGTCCCCTCTCAGTGTTGCCGGCTGCTGTACATTTATATTGCGGTATAAAAAAAAATAAAATACAAGATTTTATCGTACAGAGTGCGCTCAAAGTTTGCCAGCTTCTGTGCAACACATATAGCTTAGCATGCAACGCATAATTCGAGTTAGATAGTATGGCGTCATGGACCCTTTGAATAATACTTTTATCAGTGATTTTGATATCGATGCACTATCTTGGCCGGCACAAATGTTCATACATCGTCAGAAGGTGATATAGGCTACCTTATACGACGTATTGTGCCGACTTGCATTTTCTGCGGATGCTCCCCTCTTATGTAATTAAATGCACAGAAAACGGGCACTTAAAGGTGCAACAAGTGATAATGAGGAACTTGGTGCCGTCTTTTGTCTGTGCAAGTCTGTATGCTCTCTATAGCCAAAAGGACAAGCCAGTGGGAAGCCAGAACAGTCTAGCTGAAGTTTGTAAACACAGTCCGTATTTATTTTTATGGGCTCACTTTGTTCTTGTTTTTTCTAAGTCAGCTACCTGCCCTCAGCCGCAGCCGTGACAGCTGGCTCCGCTAATAAAAAGAGCTAGCTCAAGTCATGTAGTCGTCAATTCCTTATTTGTCTCAACAACACGCACCTTACAAAGATCATACGGAATATTGAGCTGTATCTGAATTAAAAGTAATGTGAAGGTAAAAAATAGATGAATATAATAGAAGCGGAACAGAATTTCTATATTGAGTTCCTTATGGCAGAACCGAGAATCGTGCTGTGGTGACTCACTTGTTCTTCAGGGCCTCAATACCTTCTTCCACGGTCTCATAGTTCTTGCCCTCCATGATTCTGTACATATTGGATAGCTCCACCTGTCGCCGGAAGTACATGTCTACGGCGCTGCCTTTCACCGTGGCGTACGTAAAGTTCTCCGAGGGATTTCTCAACTGAAATGCAAAACAGTGCGAAAGGAAATGAACTCGGTGTGCAACCAGCGATGGCACACGGCCGAGCGCTTCACTACACTTTGCTGGTCTGTAGAATGGTCATTAACATTACTAATTGCTGTTGAAAACTATAAACAGTCGATAGAACGTCATTTGGGCGTCATGTTGACTAGCGCAAAAAGGAAAATAAAAATATAATTACGCGATGATATAGCTGTTACAAGCATGCAAATGTCACTTCACATCTTTTCTCGTTCTATCCTGACACCTGCGCCTGATGTTAACAGAGCGAGGAAAGGCTAGTTGTGCCTAATTGCAGGCTTGGCGAAAGCACTATTTCTCTATCGATTACTGACGTTTTTTTATGAGCGTCACTGCGCCACGTGTGGGAGTGAACTGCATTGATGCTGCAATTTCACTTCGCCTAATGTCGTCGTTTCATTCATTAAACGCTAAATTGTTCTGGAAAGAGCACTACTACAAATGTAGTGTGGTCGTCCTCCATACCACGAGAACTAGCTACAACAGTGAAGTTACGAAGGGGAAAAAAAATTAGCGGCGGCTTAACGGAAAATGCGAGAGAAATGCGTGAGCATTACGTCACAGCGCTTAGAGGTGCCGGATCCATGACGTAAATTACCTGTACTACATTGCAAAGTGTTGTTCAGGAGCTCACTCAACACACATCCTGAGTCTTCAAAATGCGAAGTGAAACTGGCTGTAGTCTGGAGCAGAACAACGTCATATATGTATGTGACGCAAGCAAGAGGTTGCGAGAGGAGACAAAAAACATGGTTGCCTGAACACTGCCCTTATCCTTCGTCTTTTTTATGACGTTTTCTAGAGATATAGAACCATCATTGGACATTGGACTAACATTGGAGACATTGGACTAACTGCGCGTTCTTGTGCTATTCATTCATCAGTCTCTTTGCTCCCTCTCACGTTGTTTTATAAAGGCTGTGCTCTGCTGTTCCATCCCCTCTCTACTTCTACCACGCGACCGGCTTCCCATACTTCACACACACATTTTTCTACTTTGACTCTCCCCTCCTAATGCTAGCGCATTAAAAAAGCTATTCTGGAGTATTCGGCTAGTTGCTTCAAAGCACTCTGGCAGACGCGTTTCCGCATAAAACAAGAATGCAACTTTTTCACAGACAAACGACTTCATGATAGTGTTATTCTGTGTTTATTAAAATTGGAGGAGCGGGTTTATTGCCACCGCAAAGCTGAGCTCCATTGTTAAGCGACATTTGACGCTTCCCAGGATCGCCTGGAAATGAACAGTGGGATGTGCCAATAGAACACTAGCTGTCACTTGCCCTCGGGTCGTTGATACCGGAAAGCGAAGATTCGGGCTTTTCTAAGACGAGGAATGCTGCCAGGTTGGCAGTGTAGGAGGCTACCACGATCATGGCAAATCCAGCCCAAACCATTCCCAGGACGCGGCCGCTGAAGCTTCTTGGAGTTCCTGCAGGATCGAAACACAACCACCCATCACCATCGCCATCATCATCATTCCTGTCACAGAACTTCTGCCGAAGTTGAGCCGCAGCTGCCATTTCTTTCTGCAGATGGCAATGCGGAGAAAATTTGCGATCTATTAGGCTAGACCGATTTAGCGTAGATGCAATAAAGTTTTCTACAAAAATTAGGGCAACTCCGACGCTGCGATTGTTCAGCGAGCATCGAAATAACGGGAAGTGCACGAATCTCTCTAATATTCGTGGTTGTGGCTCGAGTCATTTTTTTAGGCGTCATTTATTACGCTTTATTTTTCTAAATTCCTAAACACGGGGCGCCAATAATTCTGTCCGCACGGGCATAATGATGGTAAATTGTTGCATTCATACTAGAATACTTCGTTGAAAGTCAACTAACTGGAGAAGCAAAGAAAAAAAATCCTTGAAGGCAGGAAAAGATCAGGCAAATACACGTAATATACCCGCCATTTTCATGCAGGCCAAACCGCCATGCTTGCAGCTCCCGCTGACACTAGCGCCCTCTGGTTGCCTGTAGGAACTTTTGGAGGGCACTTTATGGTTGCTCCTTCTTGTCCTTGTAATCAAAATTTACGGCATAACATACGCACCTTCAGCAATGCCGCTGTTGAGCAGTACTCCCCATGCAAACCAGATGGCGCTGGAAAGGTTGAGCGCGTCTTCCTCGGTCGCATCACTGTTGGGGAGCTTGTATCGACCGAAGGGGCTGAACCGGTCGAGCAGGTACAGCGCTAGCGCGACTACGTGAACAGACACCATCACCAGAATCCATAGCGTCTTTTGGAAAGGCTGAAGAAATGACGCTAGCGTAGAACTCTTGTCTTGCTGTGGAGGCCATGAAAGAAAACAACCACCCAAAGTAATTTTTTTTCTGTTCGGAATCTCAACATGTTCAGGCATGCGCACTTCAATACCTAACCGTGTCGTACGTCACTAAACTGAGGGGAATACCGGTAAACCGGCCTGCGAGGTAATCAAGCATCTACCTCGTCGAGCCGCATACTTAAGAGGGAGCGTAGAAACACTGAATTAGATAATTCCGCATGCGATTGTTATTCTCGTAAGCTTTAGACAGCTCGACCACACCAACTCAAGAGCTTTACATGACACGGTGGACACTACTGTGACCCACGTCAAGTATGTGTGCAGAATCAGTCATTCATTCTTAATGAAAAAAAAACCATTATAATTCAAACCAACCTAACTTTATCATATATGACTATACAGGCGAAAAATATTTGATGTGTGATGCACTACACAAACCTACAACCACAATAAGAATATTAGTGAGACATTTTTGTCAGAAGGTCAAGCTGTGCATGCCAGCTAACAAAGCCTTTCTGACAAATCGAGTCTCGAGAGAATACTTTGCCACAGTAAACTGACTTGGCGCTGCTTTTTAGTGTCTCTTGAACACGAAAAGAAAATGTACTTTCCAAAGGTCACTAACTACCCATTGCATGACATTTCACGTAGAAGTGACTCAAAATGTAGAGGCGCATAGAAACGGGGACGTATTCTCGGACGATCACTTTCGGCGGTGCTATCACTTTCGCGTGGCGCAGTGCAAGGCGCACTGCATGATTCGAGCGGTTTCGCTCAACTAGCCAATCGTCTCACGCTGCCTTTGCTCAGCCAACCAATCAGCGCGCACCGAGAGCGATATCTCCTAAAGTGACCGTCCGAGAATACGTTCTCCAAGACAGTGGGGCAATGGTACCTACCTTCTTTGCCAGGATGGTGATGCCTTGGTATTTAAACGGTTTGGTGAAGTCGATCTCCATCGATCTCTCCGGGGTGATTGTGAGCGGGGCGATGATCATGTCAGCGACCCCGCGCACCAGATCACCAACCATGCCGGACCAACGTTTGTACGTCGACCCGTTTACCTGGCGAGAAATACAAAAAATGATTCTTTTTTTGTCGCACATCTTTCTTTAAACACTGATTCGAGCGTGGGCATGTTTGCCTCACTTGTAAAACAAAGGAACCCTACGATTCAAGAGTTGTGTTCTTGCGAGATCATTGTGCGTGTGACGATAGTGCAGTACGTGGAACGCAGACGCTGCTTTTCATTGAGTCATGCTGTCCCAGTGGTCTTTTTTTGTTTTCAGAACTGCAAGTGAACCTAACTTGTGTTCTGGTGCTGAAGCTCTGGTTAGACTCGGTTTGTGAGCGTCAGAGTTTGTGAACTGTTGCCGCAAACGCCTCGGTAAGCGCGTTCTGTAAGGGCGCCATGACTTGAATTTATGCGTCCTTCGATTACTTTTTTTCTAATCGCATGTTGGAGCAGTGAAATATCCAGCACATCCAAGAGGCGTCAGCACTTTCTTAGATGCACTTAATAAAGTAAGAAAGAGCAAAACAAATTAAAATGTCGCAGTTATACGATGGCGTAGACAGTATAGTAGTCGACGCTCTGCTTACTGTTCTCTGTCTCCGTTGTGCTGTCTTCTTATTTTGCATCTTTTACATTTTACGATTAGCCCTGTTGCGCGTACACGAAATGTGGGGTCCTAATTTCCTATATTTCTTGTTTCTCCTCACGGTTAGGAAGTCTTGAGATCGAGGCGGGGGCACGTTTTGTTTCTCATCTACGACTTGGGATACTCCACTTCATCTAGCTGTATTTTGTATTTTTCTATTTAGAGCCAACACACAATGAGGAGAACAGAAAACTCAAATGCTGCGAAATAATAAATAACAAATGCAGTGCGTACTTGTATGCTGCAAATTTGCTGCACCGGTCAAAGCAATGACACGAAAGGGCGATAAATTAATGTAGCTGTTCTCTCTGCGTAAGCAGCACTCAAAACACTGACACACGCAATCATCTGCTATGAAAGAGGATTCTTACATCTCTGAAACTTTTGCCCTTTTGCACTTCATATCACTTTTGCTAAGTGGGCCATTCGAATATCACTGGTCCATGGCGCGTAACTGTTCGTCCTAGATGTGCATTGTTACACAGCTCCGGTTACTACTAGTAACCGTGTTACTACTGTATTAACACTGTAGCGAGACACGTAGCACCCGGATTGACCTCAATGTACGAATTACTATTTTGTATTCAAGTGATTGAAAAGATCGAGTGCAGTAGCGTAGCTAGAGTATTATTTTTATTGTGGCAGAGAACGGGAAGGAAGGGCTGGAGACTCCACATACTAAAACAATGTTTTTTTTTTGGGGGGGGGAAGAGGGACCCGCTAGGAATGTCAACCCCCCGGCGACGCCACTGATCGGTGACACCACGACAAAAACGTCACATTCAACACGAACTTACGAAGTCAAACGTTCCGTACTGCCCATCTTGGACTTGATACAACGTATACGTAAAGTTGAGTTTACGGGCAAGGCTTCTCAGGAGATCCATGCAGTATCCCTCGCAACAGTAGGGATACGCAGTGCCTGAAAAAAATATAGCGAGAGGTTACGGTAAGGCCAACTGAAAGGAGGAGGAAGAGAGAAACGAGAGGAAATGTAGGGAGGTAAGCCAGACGATCGAGCGTCCGATTCGCTACCCTACGCTGTGAGGGTAAGGGAAAGGGGAATAGAAAGAGGAACGAGGGAGAGAGGGAGCCTGCGGGAGGATGCACGGGACTGTGAACGGCCACTTAACCCTGTACACTTCGTGAACTGCTCCGGCGCACAAACATTTTCTGTTTTGCGCCGGCGACGTTTGTCCGAGTAAATCTGACTCAGAAAGTTGTACTGAGTCTACACGATTTAATGTTGTCCAAAGAGACGGGCGCTAGCCGTCATAGTGAGGATAGGTGCGGAATAGGTGCTTAATAGTCCCCCCGCACCCGTAGGAGTCGCAAGAGGGGCTACCAGCCATCCCTATACCGCTGGACTAAGCATTTGCAAACGCCACTCCCAGCCGCAAGCGGTGCACCTAGAAATCGACAAAATTTTGTTTAACGGGGGGGGGGGGGGGGGGGTTGCGAAAGAAACGTCTGTGTAAAAGCATAGTGGAGCTGGCGTCAAAACTGCCATCCCAAAAAGGCGACATCGCGACGATTGAAAATAAAGAGGCCTACGTCAGGCGTGAGAAGTTATGCAATATACGATGCGAATAAGGCGCGAATCTTGACGGTGTAATAAACTTTACGGCATTTTAGTGTTTGGTTCCTAAATGCAGAATTTCATGAATTCTCGTATGGTTCGGGAACTTGTTCGCCACCCTTGTTCACTAGAACTTGAGAACAAGGCTGCAACACAGCTTGTGAGCGAGGCTCCCCATGAAGAAGCCTGAACGTCTTTTGTTCTTTCTTTTAGACTTCTGGCCGACTTCATTTTGCAAGTGTTCGTGCTATTATACAAGCGCGGCCGAATCCACAAAGGATTTCTTTCGTAAGTTCTCTTTGCCATTGGCCAGCTACTTTTGATAATGATATGTCCAACGTCAGGAGTGGTTAAAATTTCCTCTTACGAACATTTCTAGGGTAAGGGATTCCTGCGAATACGGGCCTTGGTCTATGCTCAGTTCCTGCTTCACGTATCTTTAGGAGATGGTGATTCTGCTTCATTATCTTTATAAAGCCTTTCATAACAGCGTTAATAGAAAGTTATCGGAAAACCATTAGAACCGCATTCTGTGCAAAAGTAAATATGTAAAATCACGTACAATTCCCCCAAAAATTGACTTCGGTATTCTGTCGTCCACTAGTCACAGCATGTAACGTGTTTGCAATATGACATTAAACAAGAACCTACAACCGCCAAACCCTACAACGATAAAATTGCATCAGTAAGGAAGATCCTAGGAATGCCGTAACTTGGAACGCCGTAAGCGCATGAAAGTGGTTCCACCGTGCGGGCAGAAGATAAAAAAGGTTGAAAGATATAGGGTAATAAGGGTGGAAATAGATTAAAGCGGCGGTATTTTACCGAAATGTAAAAGAAAAGAAATTAAAAAAAACGCACGGGTCGGTTTTTTTTACGAGAAAAACGTCTTGACAGACTTGCTATCTACGACTCGAAAGGATAGGAAACATTTTTCTTTTTTTCCCCGGGGCGCTTTATCTTGAACCACCAAAGATACATTGCCACTAACATCAGGACTCATGCGGCAGCCAGCTAATGAGAAAAAAAAGAAAATTGAAAGCAGCGCGCACCCAGTGAAGACCTCAACAATCAAAGATAACAAAAAATAGGGAAGAAAGCAACGAAAGAAGAAGCAGAGCACGAAGAAGAAGAGGAGGAAAACTGACGCTCACGAAGCAGTCAGTAAATAAAAAGTGGCAACGGCAATAAGGTGATCTGCTGAGCTAAAAGCAAAGCGCCGAGCGCGGCTGCCGGCGCGCAGAAGCACGAGCCTTCTCCATCGAAGAGCTGCAGCCGAAAACAAAGAAAACGTTTAATAACGTACGAAGGTGGTGAACAAAGAGGGAATTAATTTGGCAGCAGCAGACAGCGCGCTCTGGCTGCAATACTCCCGCGGCTATGTACGTGCGACGTGAGAGGTAAAAGGCACAGGTGAAACCACACACACACACACGCATGAAAAAGGAGCTGCGAGCAATCTGGCCACAGGTTTTCAGTGATGGGGACCCCCTTTCCTCGGGAGAAGAGCGCTCGGCAGTGATTTGCCGGGCTATTCTTCTTTCCCGTCTTCAGCGCGCCATTCATTGCGTTATTGGCTGTGGCAGGTCGTTGTTCCTTTGTCCTTGTTCACCTTCGAGGCTCTTTAGTTGCGCTGCCGTGTTGATTGTGTTCGTATTCCCTCCAGGCCTTTGAAGCGTTACAGTACTCACAAATCTTTCTTTTTTCTTCTTTTTCGGGGAGCCGATTGCGCGCTGTTTCTCTTTTGGGGAGTCCTACGTCGCACCGGCATTGTGTACAGAACATAACATGTTTTCTTTCTCATAGGCGTTTCGCGAAAGCGGTGTTAAGAGCAGGCGTTGGGCTTATTCTTACTTGATCATGTTGTATACGTATATGAACGTAATCCATAATGACGTGCTGTTTTCACTGCATTAGTTTAATTATAATCACCACATTTACATCGTACATATTGAATGACACACTGCACGTGCTAGCATGGAACAGCCTGTGAACTTATGCCTGCCTGCTCACCAACTCTATATTTTCGTTAAAGAATAAGCCATGACTACTTGCTGGGTCAATTTTGTTTTGCGGCATGCGTTATGCTTGTTTGAACTTCATGACAGATATATGTTTAAGCGCGTTTCGACACCTATTGAAATTACGGTATATTATTGTTTTCTTTGCTCTATTGTACCGACGTATCTTCGATATGTATCGTTTACGCTAAGCGAGACGGGAGTAACCGGCATCACCCAAGACGCCACCAGCTATGACACACACATTTCATACAAAAATCGTTAGTTATAGCTTATAGCTATGTGTTTCAGTTAGCAAGAAGCTTATTATTCAGGTTACGGAGCCACCATAAATTTAATATGTATGTCCTTGTAACTAAATTCAAAACACCGAAGGAAGAATGCCGTAGTGTGATGCGTCTTCCTTTTTTTACTTCAGAGGTGGATCGACTAGTGATAATTCAAACTGATGGAGTTTAACTTCCCAAACCTGGTGCAGTGGATCACGAGAGAAGTCATAGCGTAAGACTCGACGTTAATCCTAGATGTTTTCCTACTGTAATACGCGTCCCATCCTATAGCAACAATCTACTGACTTCCCTTCGGAATGCACTTGTATATAGCGCGGCTGGCAGCCGAGCCCACCACATCGAGCGCTGCAGAATAATGGCACAGCGTTTCCTGACCATGCTGCAGTAAACGCCTAAACGGTACCGCAACGAGAAGTCGAGGCGAATAGCAGCGCTAGTAGCGACGTATCCCGGCGGCGTGGTCAACTAAAGCGCGCGGAGCTTCTATCGACACAACCGACTTTGTCGCGTTTACCTGACGTCTTAAAGGTGCTTGCACAGCGTATTGAACATCATCGAGGTATTGCACGTTTACTTGTTCGAAGTGAAGAGCTGCGCGATAGAGCGGCGCTTCTATAGGCGGGCAGAGCTGTTCACATAATCACCGCAAGATGTGTCCACAAGTCGCCGTTGTTCTTGCGTGCAACGTTGATTGGCTTTGGGCTGAGAGAACGGGAGAACAGGCTGTTTTAATGTGATCAGAATTCTTAGCCTACTTCCCCTGTTTTCCAATTTGTATAGTGTTTCTAGCCTCTTTACTCCGGCTTTTCTAATGAAAAGAAGGACGTAAAATTTCCGTACTGGTCAGTGTCGAACCTAGGCCCCCGAGCACAGCAGCCGACGCTGCATCCGCTCGGCCGCGAACATGGGCTGCCAATGAGGGATTAATGCTCAGCTTTAAACCCCCCCCCCCCCCACACACACACACCGGCGTGCCGCTTGCGCAATCTCGGAGGCCACCCACGGGAAATGAGGAGGCACCTAGGGCGCCCGCCGCTAGATGGCGCAGCCTCCCCCCGAGGGAAGCGCGAAAGGTGAGCCCGGCTGCGGCTCTCACGCGGCGTGATTAATGCACGACCAGACCTTTCAATAGTGACCTTTCCGTCACCAAATTGTATGTGCACCACCACTTGAACGCTAATTGCATTAACGACGATCGATGAAAATCCCCCAAAGGTTGGGTTTCGCCTCAACTTTTTCCCATTAGTTTTTGTCCCTCTGAACAAACTTGTGAGTTGTTAGCGTCCGTCCTGTGTGTCTCTTCTCAACTGATTGCTCTGCATTGCAAGTATTGTGGAAATGTGTGACGTCCTGGCAGCCTGTACAGAGGTTCATTAACGACGCTTACCTCTCTGGCATCACGCACGTGCAACAATATGCAAATGCGCGGGAGAGGACGCGTACGCACCGTCTGTGCTGTTGGTCCATGGACAGAGTATCTCGGATGGCAGGCACTGAGACTCGTCCGCGACAGGCCTCACCCACACGAAGGGCCTCTCGGCGATGGTGGCGACGCGCAAGTGCTTGGGGATCACGTAACCCAGCGGCGTCTCGGTCTGCCGCCCGGGCCAGACCATTTTCTCCAGCTCCAGCTCGAGCTCCATGCTCATGGACCACTGGAACAGATCAGCCAGCGTGTTGCCCAAGCGTCGGCGACATGACTCACGACTCGTTACTCGTCAGATAAACATTGTCTGAAGGTTGCACTATGCTGGCACATTGGAGCTCGTAACTGCGGTACAATTTTGATCTTTGGAGAACCAGTACCCGTGCACTGAGCACCGAGAAGGCGCTCCTAATATGCAAGAGATCTACGGGCCTTAAAGACCAATAACGCAGCGAAATTTTGGGGTCGCCCATAAACGCTATAGCGTCAGATAGCGTAGGCATACAGGCGGCATTCGTGCGAAGTTCTACATTTGAAATGCGAGTCGACGCCTCACAAGAAGACGTTTTTGATACCCAAACTGAGAAAAAAATGCCGCCATTGTCTCTCGCAGGAAGTGATTAATGACTCAGAACTCGCGGTTCCTTGGCGTGGACTCCAAGATTGGGCCCGGCACGCGGTTGCCCGCGGCGCGCTGAAGAATCTCGGAGGCGACGTGCTGGGTGCACTTACGTCATATCCGCTTCCCGCCAGGCGCACGGGTCGTCTGCTTAAGCACTATTTGAATTGTGCTGATTAGCAAATTAAACAATTACTAGCCCTGTAGCTTTGCCGAGATTGCTTCAGTCAATGATACAGTACACGTTTATAGCCAATTTAGCCAAAGTAAGATCTCGATGCACTTGGCCTTTAATGAGACGTTTAAACAGCTTTATAGTGTGAGTGGGTGTTCGCATGCATATAGGCCTTTTGTGCTTTGGTGTGGTCAATGCGTATATCACATTTCTCGCCCAACACTTGAATATGCGTGACAGGTCGTCAGCCAGGCCAGCATCTGTGGTTTCTCATAGAACACAGCATCTCTCTCTCTCTCTCTCATGAGTGCCTCCTCGTGTAATCTGTCTCAGACAGCGGAAATGTGCTGTACATTGCAGGCAATTTCCCTTTATTTTTGTTGTAATAGCTAATATTTTCAAACAAACAAACAGACAAAAAGTAAGCACCCCATGTATCTTCTCAACTTTTAGCCAGCTACCAGTAGTACACCACCCTCTGCAGTCCCGACGAGACTGTGCCTTTCAAGCGTGCCAACCTTGCTCGTTATGTCAGTCAAGCAAGCATGGGCGCGCAGGCTCACCTTGGAGAAGACGTACTGGCCCACTGGGACGTGGCTTCCACGCACCACGTTGAGGATGTCGTAGTCGCTGTCGAGTCGGTCACCCTTGTCGTCGAATCGAACGCGTCCTGTCTCCCCGCGAAGCAGCTTCTGTTTCTTGAGCAAGCTGTCGATTAAAGCGCCGAGAGGGTGGTGTGAGAATCCCCTTGTTAAGTGTGACACAATGTTCAGCCCAATCGCTTTGAAGTTTCTGAAGTGCGCCGTTTCTTTTTCAAGCGACGCAGATTTGTTGTTGAAGCTTGAATGGTTGTCTGCGGTATCGATTCTCATCTCATTGAGCCAATTCGTCGTGATCAAACGCACTGTGCTGTTGAAAATGAGGAATGACTGAGTAATGACATTAATTCGTTAAAGTGAGCGCGCTTAATGCCGGTGATCCTAATGTAACGAAAAAAAATAATACTACGAAAAGTACAGGCCGTAGCATTATGCAGTTTTCACAGAAATAGGCAAATGACTTGTTATTTGTTTTAATAGCAAAAAAAAAAAACAAGTCAGAATGGTTTCATTTGCCACCGAGAGGCCCTGCTTGATGATGATGACTAACTTGATACGGCGGAAAGGGCAAAAGACAGCTTCGTGGTATGTGCAACCAGCTCCTTTCGAAGAGTATGCTCATATCATCATCATCATCATCATCATCATTTAAAAACATGACTTCTCAATTGGGGTGGTGACCTATCGCCACGTTGCTTGTGTGAGTTAGATTTCTCAGTGTTACTATTGATAATCTAGCACTCTGTCTGGCCCAACTTTATGTTATAAAACTACATATGCCTGTGACGAATCCTTACATACTTCAACGCTGTTTTGACACTACAGTTGTGTCGACGATCTTCACTGCTGGCTAGTTGGTGCTCCGATCAGTAGTGCCAAACTGTTGGTGGTAAACGTAACCATTATGGCAATGGTGTTTTTTGTAATAAGAAAAACGCTTTCTTTATCTGAATTTCTGGGACAATTGAATTGTGCTACTGCGTATGCTTTTCAAATTATTGAATTTTACTTTGGTTTATCACTTTTTCATTGCATATTGTTTATTGGTTCTAAAAAAAGTTGGGGGGGAGAGCTGATGCTGCATGACAAGAAAGCTGTATCTCATCGGACTAAAGTGATTACCGAGAGCAGCGAGTGCTTTTCTCATTATTATATATCTCGAGTGGTTAAACTTTATCTCCATGCCATATATCTTTTGCGCAATAGCATTGCGAATAATGTGACTAAGAGTTGCGATAAGGCGGCTCGGTAGTGTCTAACAGAAAAAGAAATGGTTCGAAGCGCACCTCACAAGCTTGAGTCCGGACTCCCAGGAGTTTCCAAGCATGCTGCAGCTAATGTTGGGCTGAGTCATGTTGGGGTCCTTCTGGAGTTCTTTCAAGGCTAAGGCTATCACCTGAACACTGTCACGTATATGGGCTCTCTCGTCGGATGCGTTTACTAGTTCTAGCCCCAGCACACCTGAGAAAAAATAGAAAGAACATTGCCAACAAATTTTTGACACAAGGCCGTATTAGACATTACACATATACCGCAAGCTAACAGTGCCTGTTTCGCTGAACTTGTTACTATGTTAATTTCTGTGGCTAATTTCATGCAGTTCATTCATGCCCTGTTTTAGCCTATTTATTTATATGATATGCGTTTTGTAGTTCTTTATGTGACCTAATCTCTAAGCTCTATTTAGCACATTCAGGTGATGCGACTTTTGTGTGTGAGTGTTTTATGTTAGTTTGTCATTCATGCTGCTTTTCTTGAGGCCTTATGTGACTCTGTCAATCATACGGTACAGCGTCGTCTTCAATGACTCTCTTTCGAGGCCGATATATTAGTCATCTGGTACCTTCATTACTGTTTTGAAAGCAGTGCAACCCCCCCCCCCCCTCGCCTGCCTTGAATAACAACTTGTTGGCAGGTTTTTGCATACTGTAAAGCACTGAGGATGACTTACCGTCGGGCACATTTGGCGCTCTGAGGGCTTGTTCAGACACAATCCAGACATAGCCTGGACTTGTCATGTTCAAAAAGGCCACTTCGGAATATATTCCCGTCGCATCTTCTGCACTGAAACACAGACAGAAATATCGGGAAGGCGATCAATTTGTGTACTGCCTTGCGGGCCGACCATCGCGCACTATATATTTCCAGGCAATGGGGTTGTATACCTTGCTGTATTCGTGAAGCTGTTAAAAGATTAACGATAGTTTACTGTCCCTGAATATGTTGTGTTTATATCTTCTGCCCTATGACACTCCTGACTCCGAATCATATCCTCCCTTCATGCTTCCGGCCGCACCATTGAAGACCGCTGTCACTTTCTGAACTTTGTGTGATATTAGACACATTATATCCGCTACAGACCAGTTGGTGATCGAAGTTTAAGCGCACGAGGCAACGAGACATTGGGGCACTTTTGAATGAGGACAACGAGTCATTTTGCCGATATCGTTCACGTATCGAATTGGTGGCATTGACGGCTTGCGCGGATGCACCGCACGTACCCTGCGCAGACACAGTCAAACTGCAAACGCGAACATTTTACTTAGTCGGGAACTGGCGTGTATTACGTAAATAAGATATTAAAAAAATTGCAAGTGCGTTATTTAGGAGTAACTTTTATCCTCATTTGTGTTCGTTGCTTTCCCGTCTCCATGACCCCATGCAGGCCGCCATTCAGGTGTCGGCAGCTATAGTGTTACATGAAGCCGACAGACAATGAAGCCAAAGATAGCATAATGGTAATTAAGATTTTTTAATGCAATGCAGAATTATTTCGTAATGAGGGCTAAACTGCGAATGGTGGTGGTAGTGGGTTTGGCATTCTCACGAGCGGCAAGTTGTTTTTTTCTTCCACCTTTATTTCAACTTTGTGATCCACCGTCTACATTTTAATAAAGCTTTATTATTATTAAGAATAAGAAGCTTACCGTAAGATATCCTTCATTAAGGATTATTTCTACATTGCAATAAGAAGAAGAGTTAGATTCCCTTATACTTTCTTTTGCTTCATTTTCTGTTGGCTTCAGGGTCGTTACTAAATACTGAGGCCTTCAGTTCCACTGTTTCAAACAGATAAGTTGGTCAGTTATGGTGTCATCAGCACGAATTACCTTCCATCTTTTTATTAAAGCAAGATGCTGCTACTATTACCGCATCGGTTATAAGTTACGGCGCGTAGCCAACTCACGTTGCGTAGAGCACAAACACACGGCAGTGAATTTCCTTGGTTTCTTCCAGCTCTTGCGTAATGTCGGTGATGCCTGGTTCGTATTCGATGACTCGTTCGAGCTGTAACAACGAAAAGAGGCGAAGAAAACGCAAATTGTCATGAAAAGATTGGGCGCGAATTCAGATTCTATTGACGGCCAGGAAGAAGTCCCATTCGTCAACTACGTGCTGTATTGAAGAGGATGTTTATTATCCACTCTGTACACGCTAATAACGTATTCACTTGGGAAATAAGGCAACTTTCCAAAATTAAAGGAACACTTTGTCTGCGTCTAGGCCGGGTCTCACTTGCCCAGGCGTTTCCTCGAAATTACAAGCTAGCGACGGGTGTTCCTCATGCAAATATTTCCTTACGTCTACTGAGCGCCACGGCAAAGTGGTGGTCATTTCATCACTTTTGTGTAAATACTGCGCGCACTGCTGAATGGGACCACCTTCCCAGAAAACGTTTCCTTTTTTTTTCTTTAAGAGCGCAGTTGGCGGAAATTGAGTGGTAGTCTGGCTGCCCTGTGTTCTAAATATGGCGGCAAGTAGTGCGAGAATTTCTTTCTCGTATTTGCCCGACCCGGAGAAGTCCGCGGAGAGGAACACGGGGACTCTTGCTACTCATAGGCGCATACTCATACTACTCATAGGGCTTTTGCGCATGGGCGGCCCGCGCCTTATCTTGGAGGTAATCTCCAGCGGGTGCATAGGTTGGGCGAGCGGAGATGGCTGGGGGCTTCATGTGTGCTGTCTTTCCGGATGCCTAGTGCTGGAAGGCGCGTAATCTCAAGTTTTGGAGAAGCGTTGACGGAAGAGGCAGCATGAGGCGTTCGATCCCCGCTGCTCGCGCTCTTCATCACGCAATGCTTATGACAGCGAGTGTTTGCATTCGTCTAGTGAGATCTGTTCATGTTTGCCTATGCACGGGTGACGTCACGCTCATTAATTTAATTAGTAAGCGAATCTTTAATGCATATTATACGGCCGATGAAACTACGAACATTACTTGTAGTAGTCTAATACTTTGGTATCGCTTTCTGGACAAAACTGAGGTTTCTTTCCCTGCCATTAAAGTTATAGTAACCAAAGAAAGGCAACCTGTACGGTTCGAAGTTTTGCGGTTCATTTCAGTTGCCAGCACAGGTCTGGTTGTCCCTCTTGTACAGCCTTGTTTTCGTGCTCTGTTTTTATTTGTGAACATGAACCAAATAGTTAGAAAGTCCGTTTTATTAGAGGAAAAATGCTTTGTTTTAAATAGAAACGAATCAAAGATAATACATCTCAAGTTGCGCCACCTCTGGCGCTGTTTACGAGTGAGGATCTACGGTGTCTGAACACGAACCGTGGTTCCTAGAGACCGAAAACCGATGCGCAAGAAAGACAAAGGTGACGAGCTAGGTGGCATCCGCCACCATTCCGCTTCAAAGACGACGCCCATAATATCCATTCATCTATCCATTCCTCGCGTATACCTTGATGCCCTGGGGTTCGGCTTTGTTCTGGAATCGTCCCAGCGTGGCGCGGCCGTCGTTGTCCGAGCTGTGGATGAAGACCACGCAGCGGTATTTGAGGAACTGCAGCAGCTCCACCCACACATCGGCCTGCTGAGAGTACGGAGGCACCGTGCGAAGGAACGTCCGGTGCAGGTTCTGGTACAGTGGGAAGAACAGTTCAACAAGACTTGAAACAGCGCCTCGTCGTCGCAACCCTCGCGCAACGTGGTGTAACAAAAAAAAAAACGTCCATGCAGAGCTTGACGCTAGAGCTCGGGAAATGTGACGCCAAGAACCGAAGTCGCAAGCGACCTCGATAGATGCACGTGGAACAAGCCTTGCCGACAAGTGTTTCAGAAGAGGCTTCTCCTTGGAGTTTCTTAACAGAATTACTGGTCAAGAACTCTGGCGCTGCGATCCCTAAGCCACCATGGGTATGACGTTTACTACGTGGATATGGCTACAATTCACGCTCGTAGCTTGAAATGTTCTTGTGGCGTCGTCACACGTTATCGTTATAAATTTCCGAACTTTCATAGTTTCCTTAAATACAGCAATTAGTTGTTCGTGCACATCTGCAATTATTGCACGTAGACGAACTTACTTGTAATGAAGAGGCGTTGCTAAAGATCGTCAATTTACAACGTCAGAAAGCAGTTTCAAACTAGAGGGACGTAGATCAGACACGCAAACATGATTAGTGCGCGCCACTTCCAGGCAGGCTGAACGACCGCACTTGCAATTCCCTTAGACAGTAACGCCAGAGTTCTTTCTAGTAATCTTTCTAGCGAAGATTATGGGCCTTTGCGTACATTTTTAGAGACCATCAGAAAGCAATTGTCATGTCAGTATCCATACTGCATACGGCCGTTACTGATTCTATTATTATTGGTCGAACAAGTTTTAACACCTTATACCACTTTATGCTGTTTTATGCTGCGATCATCCCGGCCACGGCGGCCGCATTTCGATGGGGGCGAAATGCGAAAACACCCGTGTGCTTAGATTTAGGTGCACGTTAAAGAACCCCAGGTGGTCAAAATTTCCGGAGTCCTCCACTACGGCGTGCCTCATAATCAGAAAGTGGTTTTGGCACGCAAAACCCCAATTATTATTATTATTATTATTATGCTGCGATCGCTCGTTGCGTTTACCTGTCGTCTTGAATTCGGGAAACATAAAGGCGAGTAAATCGGGAAAATATGACGTAATATTCTTGTGCGAGATCATGCGGGACCAGGAAATTACTGGTCCGGAACTGTTAGTAGCGAGCCGCCTTACGTGAAACCACTCTTTTTGCCAATAAAAACTTCCGGCAGGACCCGTCTCACGATTTATGCCGACGTTAGCATTGTCGATGTTGGCATTGCCGACGTCAGCATTAACATTGAAGCAATGTAGCCACACATATTGCCAACGCCAAACGCAGCCGGGCTTCTCTCTCGCGCTTCCCGCTGCACACGCTGCGCCATCTGGCGCCGCCGCCGCCTAGTCCGCACGTGGCATGGTTTCGATTCTGCCGAGCATCAGATCACATTTAAAGGTTCTGCGGTTGGGCGGCGGAGAAGGGGGGGGGGGTGCTTGAAATTTGTTCCTAGAGCAGAGCAGCCCGATCTGCTACCAATTTGACGGGAAAATGGCTAGAGACATCGATAGATAGCTAGATAGATAGATAGATAGATAGCTAGATAGATAGATAGATAGATAGATAGATAGATAGATAGATAGATAGATAGATAGATAGATAGATAGATAGATAGATGGATAGATAGATAGATAGGTAGATAGATAGATGGATAGATAGATAGATAGGTAGATAGATCACGGAAAGTGCGTCAAGTACTACCAGTATGCTAACCGCAATAAATTATCTTCGCCACCCACATTCTGCAGCCTGTCCCACTAACTAACTGGGTCTATTGCAGCGAAGGATACGGGCTGTGTCAAGAAACGGAGAACAGGAAGGGCTTCTCCGTTGTTTGTCTTTGATCACCCTATAAGCGACGCCGTCAATATGAAAGCTTCAATGAAGAAACAGTAACGCACAATGGACGAGCCGTCCTCCCTCCATAATATAGTTAGCCGTCTCTCGTTGCAGGCATAACAGCAACGTCAAAAAAACATCCACAAAAGAAAGCAACAGGAACGTTGTGAGTGCAGCGATTGTCCTTGTCTGTCAGTGTTACTTTCTTTTGTGGGTGTTTTTTGACGCTGCTGTTACGCCTGCAATAAGTGACCAACTCGCCCAAGAACTAGTTTTACCGTGTATCGTTACTGAATGGCTTAGGCAGTTTCTAACCTTCAATATATTGTCCAAAAATGCCGCGAACTATAGGTAGTCTGCTTAAACTGTGCTGCATTGAAAAATCTTCACTCAGAATGAAGCAATGGCTTTCAGATCCACATGATGTGGTGTCAATTTCTTGACAGACCACAGCGACTCACTCACTCACTCACTCACTCACTCACTCACTCACTCACTCACTCACTCACTCACTCACTCACTCACTCACTCACTCACTCACTCACTCACTCACTCACTCACTCACTCACTCACTCACTCACTCACTCACTTTGTCGGAGAGGGAGCTGTGCCTGGAGCTGATGCCGATGACAGGTACGTTGTAGAAGCCGCATGTGTACGATACGGCGGCGGGAGACAGTTCGCCGGACACTGGGTGACTGATCACGACAGCAAACACCTGTGAATGGGCAAAACAACGTGCTCCTCGAGCTCATTGGTGGAGCTGTGCTGACGTCACTGCAAAGGAGCCTTCGACGGTCGGCAAATCAGGAAGACCGAAGACGGCGACGACGTTACATAATGCGAGCATTTGTTGCTATGTGATATTTTTTGGGCTATATATTCCCCCCTCCCCCAGTTTTATTTCATTACTTTCCAATGCAATGCAACGCAGTGTTATCAGATATGCAGAATAAGACCCCAGAGTGAAGTAGTGTAACGGAGTCATTTGCTTTAATACCAAATAAAAAATAAATACGACAATAGCTGAACAAAGTGGCTATGTGCAGAATAATACGATAATTTAAGGCTGTTGCGAATGCGCGCTATGCATAAAGATGATGCGAAATGTCGGGAGAACATTTCTATATTGGACTTGACGGCATTTTTTCTAATCAGCCTGGTCTTATCGGAAATGACCTGATACAAAACTGTGGAGTATTAATGTTTCCTGCCTTACAAGCTTGCATAAAAGCTTGTTGCAAAGGAGAGAAGTTGAGACTTTCCGTTATGAAACAGGCTACCTTAAATGTAAAAAAAAAAAACTCGACATCTTTGTTTTCTCTTGTAACATGGCGTTGCTACACTAAAAACATTCAGTGTATGTCACGTGCCTTACAGAAAACAGTAATAACAAAATATGTATTTTGAGCATATTGCTGTTCCATTTACCCCAAAACTGGTCGGCTGGAGGCTGTTTAATGTACTCAACGTTTACATTTGAGCTGGGTATTATTAAATATGACGTTAATTTAGAGACACAGCAGCCGTCGCTCAAAAACAGGACGAACATGTTGACAGGCAAGGCTCTCAAGTGGTCATCTTGGTCGTCCTACTTTCGAGGCGTTACCGAAGTTTTTGCGACGATCCAGGGTATTGAAATCTTTCGCAAGAAAGAATAAAAAAGAGAAGGTTCTGTTAAACAAGCCCCTATTTCCTATTTTACGAAAGGTTCTCCGCTGTTCAAGCAAAAAAAAAAAAAGAAAACGTGGAGGAGAGAAATAGAGAGCAATGTCGAAGGTCTTGAAGAAGTGTGTATGACAGCGCATTCAAACTTGGTGAGGCCTGAAGGGATTTTTGAATGGGCGCGCTACTTTCGAAGCGTATGCTGCCGGGAATTTAAGTACGCAGCCAATACTCCAAGTCCAAACACTGCGGTTGAAGTAGTTTTTGTAAGAAGACGAGACTGAAAAGCGAAGTATGAAAACAGTTGCTCAAGGACTGGTTGGTTAATCTGTGCTAAAAAATAAAACAGATGGTGATGTTGAAGTCGTAGACACGGACAATGGCTTAATAAAACTAACGGACAACATAGACGGGCAGACGAGAGAGCAGTTTTTGTTATCGTTTTAATACGTTCTTTTTGTTAGTTTCCTTTTAATTACTGTTGAAGCAGGTGAGAGAGTAAAACATCTTTATTAATAATATTTGAATGGCGAGTTTACCGGGATAACGTCCGCAGACATACACAGCTACACAAATAAAGTACTGAAAAGAATCCGAGCACACGTGAGAAAATCAGTTTTCCTCCACGGCACGACCGAACTACATAGCTAAACATAACTACGAAACTAGGTATCACGAAACTTAACATGCACAGCAAAGCAATGGACTGTTGTATTTAGACGTTTGTAAAGCAGGCTAAGACACGAACATTTAGTACAAAGTGTACACTTGCTTGCTCTCCTCCTAGACACAGAGTTGACGAACGTTAGGTGAAACATTCGTGTTGACAAGTTTGAACACTTGCTGGCCATGCATGTCAGGCTAAACCCACCTGCTGCACCGCCACCACTATTGCCACCTTTATGCGTTCAGTCTAATAAAAAAATGGAATGCCATATGGGACGTATCTTGTTCCCAAACATTGTCACCTGTCTTTGCTTGTGTTTCCTTCCTTGCAAATTCTGCGCTCACCACTTTCTTGCCATGCTATGTAATGCTTATAACGCACATTTACCCGGTGCGCAGCGTTCTAAGAGAGTTTTAGCCTATCCGGTATTCCGGTTTACGCACTGGCCTTTTACATAGTACCATGCTACCGGATGCTGGTAGTGGCATCTGGAGACGCCTAATGTAACCACAATGCCTTGTAGACACGTTTTCGTGTTGCACGATTGTTCTTGTCAGAAAAAAAAATTTAGGAAAGGCAACGTGTTCCCGATTACGCCGAGTGCCGATTACTAACTCCAGCAGCGAAGCAGAATACATTTAGGTATTACAATAATAGCTCTGTGTTGGGTTGAGCTCTGTGCTACCAGTTGGCGCCACCAAGCCATGCGCTCAGGTTGACCGATTGGCTTTGTGAGCCCACGGTAAAACCACAAGTCAGGCAGTGCAGGGTGATATGGGTGGGGCCTGTTTCGACTTCAGAGAAGCACAGAGCAAAGTTAGTTTTGAAGAAAGAGTCAGGGGCGTGGATGAACATAAATGGACAGCTAAAGTGCGCAAGTATCTGTACTTGAAAAGCGTGGACACAGAAAGGAGGAAGGGGTCAAGAAAGTTGGCAACCAAGTACAGGGTAATTGGAACTGTAAATAGACAACCGGGAGTCATCAGAAAGTGAGAGAAACTGAGACAGTTAATTGGATACAAATAATGGAAACAAAAAGGACCATGGAGATTTACAAGAATGAGAAGAAAGAAATTAGAAGGGAAAATCTGTATGATAACACAAAGGGCAGTGCCTTGCTATTTGAGGTTCGAGCTGGTTGCCCAAGGACAAAAACATACCGGAGCAAATATTCTGAACTAGATAAGGCATGTGTAGGCTGCAGCGAAAAATCCGGGGACCGCTCAGCACATCCTAATGGAATGCGAATAGATTTTCCCAGCGAGAACCGTAGGTAACGTACGCCTTCCAGAAGCGCTTGGGTTTAAAGTGAACATAAGCGCTAACCGGTCTGCAGTCGAGATAAACAAGAGACGCTTAGCATATTGGTGAAAAAAAAAAAGCAGGGAAGATATTGATACGACAGCATCTCTTACAGCCATAGGTAGCGGTACAAGGTATATGTTCAAGGGCAAAAAATCACCGCCACTTCCACTCCGTCAAGATCGCCGAACAGCGAAGCTGTGTTACTTACACGGAGTGTTATGTCATGCAAGTCAAACTTCGCAAGCAGTCTTTTGTTGTACCAATCTTTCAGCTCATTTTCGCTTTTGCGTGCTTTGCGTGGTGACCATGCTTTCGGAGTGGTTCTTTTGCGGTTTTTCGAGCAGTTATTATTTTGTTTTGCGCGTGAGGTGTCTGTCTGTTTTTCCGTTCTTTTTCTTTCTCGCGTGCAAGTAGCTCCGCCCATTTTTTAGCGCTCCGGTAATGACAGCAAGGTTTGGCGTGAAATCAAAACCGTCTGATTGGTTGGATTTGATTGACAATTGACGTCTTTGAGTTTCTTAATGAGGTTACACACACGTTCGGTTGCGACGGAGAGAATGACGTCAGTGACGGTATGCCAACAGTCCGCCGTTGATGCTTGCGTTCGATGCCTCGAGTTTGCTCAGTGGCGTGGTTAACAGAATCCGCTCTGCATGGCCGCTTGCGATTCTTCGAAACTGAATTGCTTCGAATTCAAATCAGTCCGTCACGTAAGACAATGAATGGCTCACAGCCCCTTGAGCGATGGCTCACTCTCCCGTAAACGCGGCCTCCCCATTACGACGACAGAAGCGAAATTCTGTGCTGGAATGACGAGCCGCAACGGAGCCAGCTGTGGAAAAAGACGACGACGCTCGAGCCATTGCTGATGATGATAGCTCTAGCGAAGTGCTACAACCAGGCTACGTGACTATTTGTCATAGCCCCATTTCACAGGGGACGTCACTAAATAATAATAATAATAATAATAATAATAATAATAATAATAATAATAATAATAATAATAATAATAATAATAATAATCTCAGGTTTACGCCTCAGGTCAGCCGCCCCCTCCCCAGCAATCCACAACCATAACTCTCAAAAGAAAGAAAAGGAATCCAAGATAGCGAATATTGTTCGAAAACAAAATAAGCCTCAAACTGTGCAAATTCTTCTTACAGTGTTGAATGTCCCGCGCGGTACACTGACGACGGCTACCACCTGAGTACTATTCCCGTCACTGTCAAGTTTCAGCATATTGTCGAGTCCTAAAGCTGCTACAGCCTCTCCGATTGGCTCAAAACGCCAACATTGCAGAATTTGACACTGTCAACAACAACGCTCCCAAGACTCATCCAAATAAGGCACAACCTATACAAGGCATTCTCTAACTTAAGCAGCTGTTTGCTAAGCTGTTGCCGGTGACGGCGGGATTAGCTTGACATGCTTGTTTGGCGATGGTTCCACCCGAGCATCTCATGCGTGTTAACATTGTTGTGGGCTATTGTAGATATCCCGACATCTTAGGGTTGCGCGTTCGAATCACGCCCTGGTCACCAGCAACTGCACATGGACTACTGGGAGCAGCTAAAAAACATTCGCTACTTTATTCTCACAGTCATGAGAGACACAGCCATGCGCCGAGCAAGATGGTGCCCCGACTTCCTCTTCTTTCACCTCCTCCTGCCCACGGGCCCGAGCTCGGAGAACCGACAGGTCAATGCGAAAGGCGCGCCATACCAAGGTGTAACCAAGCGGTTGACCAACTCAGTGTCTCGGAGAAAGGCAAACAATAGGCGCAGTAATCCTTTCTTTGTTACTCCGGTGCGTTCAAGGAACACTAGGTCTCGAAAGCTCGCTTGAAAGCTGTTTACTGAGGCTCATTCACACCAGGCCAACACGACACCGACGCCGACCATCGGCCGACTAGTCGGCATACTGTGTCTCTGAGAAGCACTCTGTCACACTAGGACGACAACGCCGCCAACGCAAGTGGCGAGCGGGATGACCTTGCGTGGAAGGTCATCAAACGCGGCTGCGTCTATTCGTATCCAGCGTCTGTAGGATTCAGCGTCTTCGAGAGCTAATTCCCGCACGAGGTTTTCGTACGCTCCCTGCACCTTCCTCTGTTCAGCGACCGTCGGCATACTGTGGGCGTCGGCACAGTGTGACAGAGATGCCGACAAGAGGGAAAAGCGGTGTCACCGACAGTCGGCAGACCGAAATTGGTGTCGTGTTGGCATGCTGGTGTGTAGGAGCCTTAACGACAGCAGTCTGTGCGGAGAAAGCCTCGTTCTGGCGCGAGTACTTACCTGTGCGGAGATGAGGTTTTCGCAGACGCTCTGTGCTATGCGTATGGGGTTTGAGTTCATGTGGACCGTCTGTGCGTAGAGCGTGATGCCGTGTTCTCCAACGGCGTCCTCTATAGCTTGTGCGAAGTAGCTGGTGCTGTCCGGAGGGTTCACCACGGCGCCAATGTGGAAGATGGGCTGCGCCTGCTGCCGCCGCCGCAAGAGTGCCCCCGCGGTAGGCGGGGATACCCCCGCCGTAGCTGTAGAGCTGCTGTAGACACAATGCAGAACAGTATGACTGGCCTAGGTTTGGCATATGCATTATTTGTGCCACTCAAAAAGACAGTAGTCGACAGGCAGCGACGGTAATAGCCTCTGTTCTGTTGTTTTCTGTTCTACATGGGTGGTTGTGGAGGGATATATTGAGGCACGGAGCACCTCGGCTACTTCATTTGTCTAATGTTATGCAGAACAAGCGAACGAAAGCAATAGCTTTGAAATTAAAAAATGAAACAAACGAAAAAGATATCAGAGGGAAACTAATAAACATAATACCAATACAACAAAAAAAACGACTACACAAGAGTTCTCATGACATCTGTCCATGCTGCTAACCCAATGACGTGTAGACTTTCTGGTTCTCATCTACCGATCCTTCGCGTACTCAACGGATGGTAGGTCTAAACACAAAGTTCAGTTTAGGTTCCGTCTGCAGATTAGCTCATAGGCCCGTCACCTCGTTCATAAACGTACGGGACTACCTACGTATCACAAACATCCGAGATTACATTGTGTGGTCCACAACGCTTACCTCACGCGCCTGGAATGTGACGGGCTTGTTACTTATGCAGGTGAATTCCCTTATTCAAATGGCGCATGCTTTGAACAGCGCTCACGCACTACGACATGTCTGCTTCCGTTTAGACTCTTGAGCCAGAGGATAGAGAAATCATCAACAGTGCTCAAACAAGAGTTGTTCCTGGAGCCAACCTTTCGACAAAGGGACTCGTCTACGTCGGGACGAACACAAGACCTCTTATGAAAATGTCCCCTGGATATCCTTTGTTCGAACACTAAAAATCATTCGAACTCTTTATCTTCCCGTGAACTTTATGTGTCTTGTTAGAACAGTGTAACACGGTACGTAACACGCGAGGCACTTAGCGCGGCCGTAGTCGGCGCACATGTCCTGCCTTCCTCGTTTAATGTGTCCCTCGGTTTACGCGCCTTTCTTTTATTGACATAATTACGGAAATGTTGGCTCCAACAGTTAATACCGGTTACTCTTTTCTCACACGGGTCACACGGAAATGCATCGCACAGTTTCACCAAGATAACGAAACACATAATGAAATGGCACTTCATAACTGTCACAGCTACAGACGCAGTACAGATACATAACGTGTCATAATACACATAACATATTATAAAACGACACATCATAACGGTCGCAAACACTACGCATACAATACACATCCGTTTAGAATTTTTTTTTCCATAACAGGTGCTATCACAGTTCTAGGAAGAGTGAGAAATATTAACCATAGTGTAGCCTATTCGATAGGTCTTGCACGTTAGTCGAGATGAAATGGTGAGCGATGAAAGAAAGGCGGCGAGACAAAAAACAAACAAAAATAAATTGCACGCATAATAAACACACGCACGCTCGCTACATGCGCTAACACAAGTTATTTACAGAGTCCTATTGAAGCCCTGTACTTCGCAGGAATAGCATAAGCACTTAAACGGCGAGCAATCGAGGTCACGGACATTGTCATGGTCTAAGAACGTCTCTCAGCTTAAGTCACGTGTCATGTCGCACGTGTAAAGCTTTCCTCTGAACAGCCATTGAGGACCTAAAACGACTTCAAATGCGAATTAATTTATTTAAGTCCTCCTCAACACTGCGGGCAGCGCACGTGGGGCAGGCATATAAGCAACGAACTTGATTGTTCCAATCTGCGATGATGATGGTGATGATGATGATGATTTATTGGCATTCCTTTTGAAACGCTGCGGTGATAAATAGTACCCTAGTCTGCTTGAGTTAGTCAGGTATGCTATACATGCTTTACGTTCTAGCATTAGTTCTTTTTTATTGCGATAAAGACTGGAGCTTACAGCAGAATTCTTAATGCGTATACGTGTAGCATTAGTTTCATTCTCCACGGCTCTCTAAAGCTGCCGCGTGGTTTTACCGGCACTGACTCGCATCGGTGCAAAAGGTTGCGGGTTTCCTCTTGACGGTGGGATCCAATAACTCGTATAGCTCAATAACTAAATCTAATAATAGTTGCGAAATTGCGCCCCAGTTTTAGCGTCACCTGCGAGTCCATCGTTTTCGCTCGTCTCCATCTCAGTCAGTCGCCGACAGTGTACCTTTGCATGTCGCTGCGCTAGCACTGTTGCAGAGTAGTTTCCAAATTAACTCCAAATTAGAGCCCCCCCCCTTCCTCCCCCGCAACAGGCACACCGTGTATACCCATACTAAGCTTTCAAACGAACGACAAACGACGTACTGCGCAAATTGGGAAGCGGGGGAGGACAGAGGCGGAGATTACAACACAGCGCCTTGGCGTCGTTTCTGCGCCTGTCTCCGTTTCTGCGTGCATAGGGTGTTTTTTTTCGTCGTTCAAAGATGTACCATCACGCCCACACCTCTCCTCTACTCTGCCTAATTGCTAAGGGGTTATTGCGTTCCGGTGCTGAATTAAGGTTGCAGATTTAATTCTCGGTCGGAGGGACCCCGATTCCGACGGGGGTGGAATGCAACTGGGCTTTGGGTGCACGTTAAAGTGGTAAAGAAATGAACCCGGAGTCCTCCACTAGGGCGTACCTCACAACTGTAGCTCAGGTTCGGGAACGCTAAACGGCACAATGAAAGTGATTACTATTCTTGACTAGACAGTTTTAGAATAGTGTCTGTCGCCTTACGTACGTTAAACGCAAGCACCTTTGCGGGACGTTACGGCACGTGTCCTTTCAAGTTATTTAGTTTAACTTACGAAAACGCAAACATAAAGAGAACGTTATAAAACAGGGCGCCTTCTGGTGCCTCGTGCCAAACGTATCCAAGCCAAGACGGTCCATTAGCAAGCATGCTGCTGTTGCTATGTGGACGCGTCTCGTTAGGCGTACGAGTGCCAGAATCGCCGAACGATCTCAGAAAATGGACGTGCTATGCACTCGTAACTAACCTTTCAGGTGAGTTTAGAGGAAGCGGAAGTTCACAACAATGGTTACTGGTTATCAAGGCGAGTGACAGCGTAGCCATCACGAGAATTCGCGCTGAAGCGAGAGCCATGGATGCCGCCATGTTCGACAACGCTACTTCTTAGCGTCCGTAAACATTGCGGACGTTAAGCGCGCCAAATAACGTACGTTATCATAGTGCACGTAAACCGCAGAAACCCAATAACGCTCCGAGCATGCGCAGTGAGGACGACGCTATTTCTTTACGTGCGTAATGCTTTTACGTTCGGTTGCAAACGTTAAACTAAAGCTGTCTGCTAACTCAAGCCTCTGCCGCAAGGAGACGAAACCACTAGGCGCGTGACCGCAGCTGACTATAGGAAAGGGAGTAAATACGCTGGCTGAGTGTTTGTGACGTTGCGCCGCTGAGCTGGAGGTCTTGAGTTCGATCCCGGCGGCGGCCGCATTTAGATGGGCACGAAATGCGAGAACGCTCGTGCACATAGCTTTAGGTGCACGTTAAATAGCCTCAGGTGGCCAGAACTAATCCGCAGTGCCCCACTGCGGCGGACCTCATAACCAGATCGTGGTTTTTGCACAACCCTACGATATACATAATTTTGAAGGGTGAACACCGAAAGGGTGATCGCCTAACAAATATTAAGACAATGATCACTGCAGAAGTACTAAGTATAACGGGATTCGCCGATTATTGTCAGAATACCTCGTTAGTTCTCGTATTGAATGGTATGCCTCAAAGGCTTGCGTTTTTACGAGTTTTCTGCTGTTATGAGGAGCAAATGCACGTTATGGGCCTGAAGGGCAAATAATGCATTCGTAATATTGTTTAAAGGTATAGGTGTGCGAATATAGCTCATTTCTAGCACGAATCAAATTGTCTTTGTTACTGAAATCATATTCGGTTCAAGATTTCAGCAGTATATTCATTTGTGATCGAGCAATGAGTTATGAGACTGGCTGTTATAATGCTTGTCGGGAAAAAAAAGAAAGAAAAAGATCCCTCGAAGGTGGCCTCAAATGGGGGCTATTAAATGATCTCCACCGTAAATACTGAGCCAAGATCGAAAGTTAGCATTTTCCGCTGCAATGCGCGGCACAATATTTTTCTTTTTTTTTTTTCGCAGTACTCTGCAATTCTCTTGCGTTCGCATCTTGCACGACACCCTGCATCAATTCAGGCAAAATATTCTTTAGCGAACTTCGCAGTTCGCACTCTAGTTCTATTTTTTTTTTAAACGGAATGTACAGTGTTTTATTCAATAGGGGAAACCCAGAATTTTCCGAATATTCGTATTCAGTTTGATTAACAAAATTTCGTACTTTCGAGCTCCCCTTTCGAAAAGGTCGTACCTCTGCGTCGCGACGAGTGAGGCGAGGTGTAGTGGCAGCAGCAGTAGCAGCAGCCAGACGGGTAGGCGGTCGTGGTGAGTCCCCCCGTCGCAGGCCCCCTTGCGGGGGGTAGAGGGGGCGCCCCAGGTCGGACGGCGCCCTCGGCCAACCATCGGAAACCGCCGGCCACGCTGCAACCGGAGATAAAAGAGCTCAACGTTAGTAACACGGAAAAGCCACACAATAAATTGTCGCCATCCGTACTGCCGGCTCAACTGTGGTTGCGGCGCACGCGAGCTCTCCTTTTCAATCCTCCGACATGTTATCAGGCATGCGACGCAGCTGGCGAAGCGAGCGGAGGCGAGCGCAACGACGAGGAACGCGGTGTGACGTCATACCAAACGGCGGAGGCGGAAAGGCGCGGCGCTGCGCAGCGGCGGAACATAGAGTAGCGGAACACCTGTGGCTCGGTGTTACTAGTGCCGCATGCGCAGCAGTGACTAGGGAGTGAGAGAGCCGCGGCGAGGCGCGCATTGTGACGTCATGTGCTTCCTCGGAGCACCGCCAAGGCGAAATCGCAATTTCGCGGCCAGTAAAACTTTCGCTTTAAAAGTCTTTTTCAGATAGAGCGGCGTAGCCTATTCGTAAGCTTACTATCGCGATAGCAAATATACGGACACTCCAAGGGAGTTGTTGCCGTTGTCGCCGTCGCCGTGGCGCTCCACATATATGTATGTATACGTATGCTATGTGCTCTCCCCTGCCGTAAATGCGGGTTATATTGCTACGCTGTTCATTCGCAATCAAGTTGCTTATGCCAGGTTTTGCGTTGTTGACCAAATTATAACCTCAAAATTTTCAGAATGGCAGCCCGCAAACAAATTTCATGAAACATGACGCTGACAGCGCATGCCTTTTATCTTAAGTTCTCCTCAGGCTATTAAATATTAAAACTGCAAAACAATATCAGCTGCTCAAACCTGAACGTGATGTAATTTTACTAGCGCGGCTCCTTGCGGGCAGAGTGTATAGGGGTGCCTGTGCGACGCCATTACAAGCGTGAAAGGGTGCTAGAAATTATGGCGCACCCGCATAAGTCGCGTCCGCGTTACGCGTCCGACTAACGCATAAATCGTAACGCATATATACACATAAAGTGGTGTCACTCGAGGAATTCATTCCAAATGGATGCGCCTTTCGAACTCACCGGGTACAATTCGTAAATTGCAATATGTGCCATAAAGTAATTATTTTGATGTTGATAAGCGAACTTTAATTAGTTAATTACACTTTAATTAACATTGGTTTCGACTTTTTGTGTCAGTCATGTCTACTCCTCCGAATAATCCAGCTCAATGACTAGAATTGTGTTAACTGTATCGGGCGATTCCCAAAGAAATTCCGGAAGACATAAAAACTATCACCTCATACAGCTTCAACAGACAGGGAAGAAAAGTCACGAGACTAACGTAAATGATAGTTTGAAATTAAAATAAATTGGGAAACCCGTGTTTCAAGGATGGAATTTTTTGTCTGTTTGTTTGTTACTATCACTTAACGACAAACTACAATCAGGCTTTGTAGCACGTAAATGCCTAGTTTCAGATAATGCAAACATGGAGCACCCTCTGCATAAAATGTTGAGTTTGAAATACCGACGGATGCATCGCTAAAAGCTGGGATAAAATATGCGGTTTTAATACTGAAACTGAGAACTACGGCAAAGGTCGGCATTACCGCTCACTGGAAGTAATGCACGACCGAACGCGGGTCTTTCACATGACCTCCGAGATAATAGGAGGCGTTCGCGCGACTGCATGCCTGCGCGGCGCGCTGGAAGAGATCTCGGAGGTGACGTGCTAAAATTTACATCATACTTGGTAATCACCAGGTAGCCCACGTGATTTGCTTAGGCGTTCCATAGAAACTATAGAAGCTGCTTATAAGAAAACTAGACAGTTACCAACCCTGTACGCAGCTTTGCCAAAATGGCTTATATAATATATATGCTACTCACTTATAACCAATTCAGTCAAAATTAAATTTCGTTGCAGTTGCCATGTTGAATGGCCACTCTCATTAACATGCCAGATCATTGCCTTTAGTAACACGCTTCAGAAGGACAAGTGAACGATAGCAGAGGCAGCGAGTTGCGACTTAGATAAGAGTCAGATAATAACAGAAAAAAAAAAGCCAATGCAAACTGACATCTAGAAGACAAGCAGTTTGCCAATAAGGGAGCTACGCACGTGCTAACAGAGCGAACGACGTTTATTTCGACGTTCGGAGACAATGTGTCAACTCTGCAAGTCGGCGAGAACGCTGGAACAACAAAGACGGGGGGAACGCGTCAATGCGGATCAAGCTGCCCACCAGTACGGATTGTTTTCCCGATCCCAGGTGGGCATTGGCGCTTGAATCGCGTCTGGAATAAGCAATCTCCGCTGTCAGTCTTCTGGGAGAAAAGAACATTGCGAATGAATGTTCCGCGGTGCACTGCTCAGAATCAGCGAAAGGTGTAGACGAAAGCGATAGAAGAAGGAACGTAAGAAAGTACTAAGGAAGGAAGAAAAGTAAACTGTGGCCGACGCGTCTTCATCAGAGAATCTGTACTGTATGTATTTGTTGTGGGAACAAAGAAGCCGTTGGTAAAGGAGGTCGCGATAAAATAAACACAATGAAAGAAGTTCCACGCAGTACTGGGGGAAACCAGGGACAGGCGGGGAAAGAAAAGTGCCTCACCATCTGTTTGGATAGTACGGTGCACCATTGTGAAAGAGATGGCTCAGGCCTGCAAATCAGGGAAGCCACTGTATTCCCACATCTGTTAGCATAGCACGAACGGTTTAGGATGGGGCAGGCGTGTACGCGCCTTGACGACGCGAGTTGTACATTCCGAAGTTCTCCACGAAGGACACGTTTTATTGCAACATAAAAAAAAAATGCTTTGCTTTCAAAGCTCGGGATTGGTCAACGTCATCACACTAGCTACCGCAATTGGTCAGCATCGCCTTCGTGCCTGGCTGGCATATATATATATATATATATATATATATATATATATATATAATGTGTGACACTTTCTAGAGGCGTTAATTGTGCCGACGGGCAAAATAAACCGAAGTGCTCAAGTCATCAAAAGTTTCGTTACAAAGATCGAGGCTCGAAGCGGGGAGCAGACGATGGCTAAGTATCAACGTAGCCGTCCGGTCATTTTGCTTATACTAGGCCCGTTGTATGCGGTCGCAGAGCTTGCCTATGAGGGTGAATTCGAAATCTCGGTGTACACAGCTGTCAGCTAGTCTGTCAATTTCGCCTGGTAGCCGCCATATTAAGCTCCGTTCCAATCCTGACGTATAGATGGCAAGGAATATAGCTTCGGCAAAGACAACACCGAAGGCTGCAACAAGGTAGATTGCTTTGCTGTCTAGCTAGCAGAATACGCATACGACGAATACAGCGGGGAACTACTGGACGGAGCAGATTGATATGAACCATTTTAAACAATACGTAACGATCGCTTTGAGGTCTCATTGACGGTGCTGAGGCGTCAACCCTTGGACGTCTCTGCGGGTCAAGCGAGAAGCACCAGGAATGAGAAAACGCAGGTTTCGGGATGCGAGGCGCAGGAGCAAACAAACTGACGACGTCCGTACTTTGTTTCTACACTCACGGACAACTTTCTATGGCAGAGAATGTAGCCACCGTAGCGAAGTGAAAGCTACAGAGGCAGAACTCTGTTCATGTGTTACTGCGCCAAGTAGTCCCGTAGGCATTGCTAGTGCTTTCGGTTTCTTCGAAAAGATACTGGGAGTGGGCATCCGTGTAGTTTCCGCGCCCGAAGGTTCCCCATTTGTTAAAACGCGTTATGGAGAAGCAAAAGAATAAGTCAAATTTAACACTAAATGGTGTAATTTGTATAATTTTGCTGTATAAATAACATTTTTATCTTTTCTCCTCCCAAGCCTGAACGAAAGCGAATGAGAATGCGGGACGTTTTTCAGAAGCGCTCTTACTTGTGCGTGTTTTGCCTTTCTTCATTCACTATTCTTTCTGCATGTACCTTTTCTCTTTTAACGCCCGCAGGCATTGTGCCCCTCCTGGTTTCAGTTGCCAGCTAGCTCTCTTCCTCCTCCATGTGCTTGTTTTCATGTTTTTGAAACAAACAATAGCAAATAATAATGAGCGCCACGGATAGTTGTAACAAGTGAATGTTTCCTTCATTAGCGCAGTTTCTTTACTACGACAACGGTGACGACCAACCTGTTATAACACAGATTAGGCACGTAGTAAAACATTGCTATAATGGAGCAGACGCTGAAGAGACCGGCCGCATCAAGGAAGACGACGAGACGCCCGCTTATTTTGGGCCTTATTTTCATCCAAATCTTGGCCAATCCCCCACAGTGGGTGTGCGCCATCGCATAAGGAACACCATACCATACCATACCATTTTGGGCCTTTGGGCCAGCAGGTTTCAGCCTTGGTCTCTGGCGGGCCTGTTCTTGTAAGGAGTTTGTAAACTTAGTCCTACATTTGTCCGTGTTTCTCTACGCGTAACATGTATGGTCCGGGTACTCGATCTCCGTCTTGCATGCGTATAGCTCCGCAGATTTCACTACGTACAGAGATCGTTGCAGTACCTTACAGGTTGTTAAACCTCATCAACGACGGCAACTGTATTCGTAAGGCTGCTCCAGTCGTCACGCTCTCACACCATCCCGATCCTCGCGTGTCATCCTACTAGGACGGCTGGCCAATGCCCCATGTACCACACGTAAAACCCGCATGTATACGTATCACTATTAACAAAATACCGACGACGGTGGCCTGAACAGCCGCGTTGCGTGACGCCATCTTGTGGCGAATGGCCTAACGAGAGATTCCCGCTGCGTCTGGGAATCGCACCCGCGACCTCCTGCTTGGCTGGGCAACGCCGTAGCTGCTAAGCCACTGCGGCGGATTCGGTATAAGAGTCTTCGTTAGCTCCCTGTACCGTCCGTTTATTGCCGCGAGTGTCTCTTCACAGGCGTAATTCAATCTGAGCCTTCGCAAATGCACAAGCTAGTCCTAATTGACCTCATTAACAACGCTGCCGGACTTTGATGACTGTAGGCACAGCGTCCACAGTGCTGCACCGTTCTGCTGAGGCAAGAACGGCGGTGCATCGCAGGTGGGGAGTATAATAAGGGCGGCAGAAGTGGCGGGAAAGGAGTGCGGGATGGGGATGAGTGCGGAAGCTATACAGGGACAATTAGGGATGAGCACAGGGCGTGTGACAAGCGAAGCGCGAGCCGAGAGCCCGTGTTGACGCAAGCGTCTCAAGGGTATACACGGGCGAGACAGCAACAGGACAGCCACGATACAAGCGCAGTATGGCCGCGCCGGCCGGTGCAATAAAGATCGAGGAGAAGCCCACGGCGTCGGTTGGGCGACGGCCTATATATCCCGTTCTTCCCTGTTTCTCCCGGGAAATCGTCGGCGAACCGAACGACGGGAAAGACACTCTGCGGGCAGCCGTCGCTGGGGATGAGGGGGGAGGAGGGGTTGCGCGCGGCTCAGAACCCCGAATGCTCCATCTCTTGGCGCCGCGTGTAACTGGATCTGCACGATCGATACTGTGCAGCATAGTGCAAGGCGCGATTTGCTGCTCGAGGCGCTTGTTACGGTGTAATTGCGCTTGAAAAGGTGAATGCCTGAAGAAGAACGGCAGATTGGGCGAGTTGGTGGTTTTCAATAATGTTTAACAAACAGAGCTAAAGACGTACACCGGACAACAGCATAGAGGATGGGACACACACGGCGCTGGACTTGCAACTGCGTTTATTGGAAAAAACACAATGGCTTTTTAAAGCCTTACATCATGCGTACGCGCATGCTCGATGTGAATAAAGCACTTGTCCTTCCCAATGCATTGCCTCGTGGTCGCGGGTGAAGTTAACACCATTTTTCACTTCCGTTCAGCAAGCCCATTTCCTTCAAAGTTAAGGTTACGGAAGGCTAACAAACCCACTACCTTTTCTCATTATGTGAACTGCTTCCGCCACTTCTCTTGTAATGCTATCATTGTCTACGGATAGCAACAGTATACCGAATCCTCCTACTTGTTAAGCGATATTATTTCGGCTCCTGGTAAGGCGAGATTCAAAGGGAGACGCATGGGGGCTGTCTGCGAAGGCCACTTAGTACTTTGCAACGCACACCCGTCATCATAGCTTTCGAATACAGAGTCATTGGCATGAAAGTGCAACAAAGAATAAAAACCTTGCACTCGCAAGCCCAATTAGAATTACGTGTTTTTTTTCTTCTTCTTTCAGATGAGTCTCCTTGGTCGATCTGTCGATTCTTCCACTTTGCGAAAAAACGAGGCCTGTAGGTAAACAAAACCCACCATTTTGCAGCCACGGAAGCTCGTCTTCAATGCCTAGAATTGCTATCTAGTCAATCATGTCACCTGTGCTGGTTTTCATTGTATTTTAAAGGAAAATTCCGAAGTCTCCAAGAAAAACACGACTGTTCAGCAGCGTCGAAATATTCTACGCATGTTTTCCATTCGTTTTGTCATCAGGGCATAAGAGTACTTTGCTTCAGGCTATGTTCTAACTCCAACACACACACACACACACACACACACACACACACACACACACACACACACACACACACACACACACACACACACACACACACACACACACACACACACACACACACACACACACACACACACACACACACACACACACACACACACACACACACACACACACACACACACACACACACACGCGCGCGCGCGCGCGCGCATATATATATATTCCCTTTTTAGTTCGTTGCTGTATTCGTGCTGCAATGAGATTTCTTTTTTTTTTCAGAACGTCGGCTCGGAGCAACATGGAGGCACGCGAAGTCAACACCCGGGGTGCTAGACAACATTGGGAGACAGTGCAGGCAGGTCCTCGAAGCTTCATACCTCGCTATGACATGCATTTCTTGCTTGCTTTTTGGCCTTTGAGGAGCAGATGAAGTGTTTTTTGTGCGCACGCTGTTATTGGCAAAGCGCAAAAAAAGTGTTTACATTATGCGATGCAAACGCCTTGAGGCGTTCTCGAAGATGGAAGCTGCCAGCGGACTCATGCGAGGAGGAAGGAACAGGGAGGAGGAGGAAAGGGGCAGAGGAGGCAGGGACGCTAACCAGAAATGCGTCTGGTTGGCTATCCTACCCTGGGGGACAGGAAAGGGGGAATAGAAAGATGAGAGGAGCGGGTGGAGGGGGGAAACCGCGGTGACTTCGCCCACGTGCGTGGAGGGCCTCACCAAGGGAGGTGTTCGTAGCATCAAGGAACTGAGGAACAGCGATTGCTTCTGAAAAGATTAGTCAGCGACACACGCTATCATGACGGAAGCGAAGGGCTAAGCAAAATAAAACACCATATCGAAATTTATGAATTAGACCTTGGAGTTGTTTTGCCCAAATTACTGACAGAGAGAGCGCGTCAGCGATAGGCCGCGAATGCGATAGATTAGGACTCAATGAAAAACAGCGATAGGCTAATTAAATTCTGGGGTTTTACGTGGCAAAATCAGTTTGTGATTATGATGCACGCCGTAGTGGAGGACTCCGGAAATTCTGATCGCCTGGGGTTCTTTAACGTGCACCTAAATCTAAGTACACGGGTGTTTTCGCACATCGCGTCCATCGAAATGCGGCCGCCGTGGCCGGGATTCAATCCCGCGACCTCGTGCTCACCAGTACAACACCACAGCCATTGAGCAACCACGGCGGGTAAAGCGATAAACTCTCGAGCAGTTTCAGTTACAGAAAAGATTGTCAGCGGCGCGTTAACACTGTCCCTTGGGTGAACCACAGCTTTCTTTTATTCACTTCGACTAATTTATTTTATTGACCTTAAAGGTTGAGAGTAATGACCTTACTCAAGGCGTGTGCTTGCAGTCAGAATAAAGACGACTCGTGCAGCGCACATGGGTGTTTCGAACTCTTTAATGGGTCACGTGAAATGGAAGACAACAATATCTCTCGTAATTGAAAGTGCAGTTATAGTTGCAAATGGAAGGCGTGCAAAAAAAAGTGCGAAGTTGCGACCCTTTACTTCCAACTGTAAAAAAATACAACCAAAGGAAGCAATGGAAGTCAGGAAAAACATTTGTGCCCTTTCTAAGTCTGGCAAGCCTTCTTTGAATAGCTGTGGATGGCTAACCTCTAAAAGGAAATACGATACGAAATTCGAATCTCTGACTCACCTTCGGCGCTATCAATAAATATATATATATATATATATATATATATATATATATTGTAGAAGATACCATTCATTCGCGGTTAACTCCGGAAACTTCCTAATATATGCTCATTATCTTCCGAGGGAACGCAGCTTTCGAATCAGTCGGAGATATCCGTCGCCACCGAAATTCTTGAGCCCACATGTTCGGCCTCTAATGAGGCAAATCCGAATACAACGAAGCCTGCTCGTATGGACGCAAAACTTGCGCAATCTCTTCGGCGAAGCGCGCACTGTCGTTCCTGTATTATGCAGATCGCAGTTTAAGTAAACCACGAACAAAAAAAGAGATCTGTTTGTTTTCTTTTTTCAATGCACGAAGGAGTCCGACCGGCGCACTGGCTCTTATATTGAATAATTAAGGAACATCAAAAATGTTTACGGAGGGGGGGGGGGGCGAAACTGTATACTCGGGACCATGTAAGAAATCAAACAGTGCAGCACAAAATCTGAACGCAGCACTTGCATTAGTAAATCGAAAATCAGCATACGAACGATGTTTATTTATTCAACATATTACGGTGGCTCATACGTTTCACGATGGGCAAGCAGAGTGGTACCAGGGATAATAATCAATTCCGAGCATGCGACACAGTACACAAGCTAGTCGGGAAAAGTTAATTCACGTCTGCGGGAAGCCAAGAGCGACAGAGGGTGTGGGAGGAAAATGGTCAGCATTTTGAGTAAGTTCTGTTGTGCACGTAGTTTTGGTTGCAGTTTCGGGATTTATAGAACGGAAGTTATCAGTAGTGCGTTTATAATATGCAGTGTACTAGCGAAATCGAATTATAGCGTAACGTCGTGCTTGTAGAGGCGAGGTTGAGTTGCCTAATAAGGACCTGAATACCATAAACAAATGACGTAGAAACAGAAAATATTATCGTTGCGTTTCTTCGAGTGAAAAAAAAAATGAACACTGAATTTTTGTATTTCAGCCTATGCACGCGCTTGACAACATCTTTTGAAGAAAAGGAGTGGTGTGAAACTTAAAAGAAAAGAGAGACCCTGCACCCTCATATCTCTTATCTTTTTTGCTGTGGAGATAGTGTAACAAAATTTACCACGCGATGTCGCAGGCATTGTTGGCCTCCATGTGGAGTTTCCAATCTCCGCTGGAGTTGGCCGCGACGTGCACTATAGTCTCTGGTCCATCGTCTCAGGTTGAAAGATACGTACAGTGGTAGCTTATCCGTGTTTTACACGTCGTTTGGCGATATACACTTGTTTTGTACCTGCGAGCATTCGTGGGAGAAGGTAGAACGTGGGAGAAGGTAGCTCCCAAGCAGCCCTTATAAGATTGAGCAGCACATCTGTGCTTTGCGGTAAGCTATGAATCACACGCGCGTTAACATTTTAATGCGTCAGCATTAGGAGTGTCAATGCCTGTGTGCGTGTGTCAGCACACGCACATACACACGCACGCACACACCGATACGCACACACTCTCTGTCTCTGTCTCTCTCTCCCTCTCTCTCTCTCTAAAAGCGCCAGTGTTTTTGAGGCGTGCGGAAGATGGAGACCGCCTGATGCTGTCGTTCAGAACCACGGAGTCACAATAAATTTGAGTCGAAAGAACGCAGACGGCCAAGTAAAGCAGACGCCCTTTTCGGTCGATGTTTTTTTCCCGTCACCGTCACCAGACCTTTCGATTTTCTGCCCTGCACTGCCAGCCACCCGTCTGGCCAGGGAATACAAGAAGTAATTACTTTCCACGCTACGTGTCGAGGTTTCTGCGTAAACGCATTGCTTGCTTGATGTTTCTTTTCTTTTTTTGTTAATGCGAAGGGGTTACCTACGCTGGCGAGCGTGAAATCAAAGAAGACGTCTTGAAATGAGAATCAGGACGCATCACTGGCCGCTGCAACGAAGAATTTGATTCTGCGAGACGGTGCGGTTTCTTGCGTCGTTTCTTTACAGCAGAAATAAAATTAATGGCGGCGGTCAGGAATTTATGGTGAGCTCGAGGTGGTTGGCTCCATAACGGGGCTCTCGTTGGTACCGCGTAAACACGACATTCTCAGACACCATAACCAAGACACTGTGACGTTATCAGACAACAAACCGTACGGGAAATCAGATGTCTTTCTTAATTCGAATGCATCGTAAGCTATGCATCAATTATGGATTACGCCTTTTCATGCACTTTCATACGACTCCCCCTCCTTTTTTTAAAAAAAAGTTAAGTATGTGAAGCCCGTCTTTTTGACACTGCATATTCTTTCTCCATAATTACCTCGAGGCGTTGCGCTGCTAAGACGCGACGGCCGCGTTTCGATGGGGCCGAAATACAATAGAAGCCCTGTATCGCGCATTGGTTGCGCGTTGAAGAAACCGAGTCGGTGAAAAATTAATCCCGAGTCACCTACTATGGCGTGTCTCATAATTCTATTTTGGGAAGTAGAACCGAATAAAAGAGAGAAGCAATTGCAGGCTCAATTTTTTTTCAGCGCTAAAGCGCCACTTGTCTCAGGAAGAACGAGGGGACAACCAGCCTCCCTCCCCCTCCCCTCCCCCCTCTGGTACCACCAATGAGTTTAGGCCAGTTTAGGCCTCGTCACAATTACTCACTATTTTTTTTTCATTTGTACGCGATTGGTGGGTTGGCACCGCCTTATCGTCAAGCATGCGCAGAATTTGTTTTTTCTTCTTCCTTCTTGCCACTGCGCCACCTTTAAGTCGATATCCGGCATTTGCGCTGTCCTTTTCGTTCCTACTTGCGTCCCCGTATTTCATACACAAAAAAAAAGTCACTCACTCACTATAGTTAAGAAATTATTGATTTTTCTCAACGACTGCGTTCATATTCCACTGCTCTGGTTCGTCTTTCAACAAAGAAAATTAAGAACGCTGCGATGGCGCACCATGTCAAACTAATTTTATACGCCTTCAGCAACCTTTCCAGACGACGTACAGAAAACAAAAAGGAAGGAACTCGACGAAGGTCGATTGGATGTGAGAATGAGCCGACGACGAATGCCGGAATGCCGGGCGGATCTTTTCGTTCCGGCGGTTCCCTCGTTTTCTTCTGGGGCGACGACTGCTTAAGGCGCAGCAGCTGTTGCGGCTGTAATTAAAGAAGCGCCCGATAACCGAGTGCAGGAATCGATCGGAGGGAAAAAAAAAGAAAGAAAGGCGCCTCGCGAACTCGTGCGATCGTTCGCGAAAAAAAAAAAAAAACCGGGGCGCCATCTGGTGCGAAGTGCATGCCGCGCGGAGTTTATTTACGTCTCGCGGAGTGGAACTGCAGTCTGTACGCGTTGCAAAAGAAGCAAACAAACAAACAAACAAACAAACAAACAAACAAGAAAACAAATAAAACAAGCAAGCAAGCACAAACAAACAAACAAACAAAGGGACACGCAAACAAACACACAATCTCCTGGAATATTTTCAGCTGCTTCATAATGGCGCCTGGCTCTTTTGCGGTTGCCCCCGAAAAACACAGCTTAGCCGTTTTTGTCATTAGGTTGGGAAGAAAATTCGTTATCTGAGCGAGGCCTTTACGCTAATGTTCTTGTCGCTTACGAGAACGTTTATGAACTGTTCCACAAGCGATAAGCGAATTAGCAACTTCCTTCTCTTCATCTTTCTTTTCAAATGTTGACGGGGAGAGTTAGCAGCCCGTTGCGTTGCCGAGCATGAGCTCCAGGTCATCAGCTCCAGGTCATGAGCTCCAGATCATAAGCTCCAGGTCATGAGCTGATGTCATTGTTGTGGTTGCTCCCTCAAAACATAGGTTTACAGACGATCAGGACTGACTATACGAAGGAAAACAAAAACGACACGCAGCAGAAAGAAAAAAAGGAATGGAGGGAACAACTAATGAGAAATACTACATTGGGCGGTGCCATGAAAGCAGAAAGCTAATTGCCATAGCGCACAAGGAAAACGAGAAAAATTCACCACGATGGGGCACCTCTGTGCAGTGCAACCTTCCGAACACTTTTCTGAAACTTATGGACATAATCTACATTAGAGGCGTGGATGGCACACAGTTTGCATGCGCGAAAAAAAAAAACAATGGATTTAAAGTCGATAAAGTTAAACCTAGATGACTTATCGGAGATTTGATTAACATTCAGCTGAGAGAGGAGGGGCGCTTGCAGGAAAAAAAAATCTGTTGCTTCAGGTATTGCTTCAGGTTGGTAATAGAGAGCTCTGTGAAGCTAAAAATTTAAGAGAATCATTTTCGGCGCCGTTGGCAGTGCTCCTATATACATAAGTAAGCATGGTACAGGAAACCAAAATTCCCTTCTAGACGTTGAAATCGATTCGGAGATTTCAACTGTGACGTCTCTCGTGTAACCGGCTTGCGTGCGTTTTCGGTGTAAAAAGAAATGGTGAGTAATTAAGAACATTATTAAATTAGTTTTACTTGGAGTCTATTTTTCATCTCTTTCATACGAACGGGGCCTTTCTCTATCTTTCTATCTTTGTCTTTATTATTTCCTTCCTTCTAAATTGATTGCTTTCCTTTCTTCCTCGCTTATTTCTTTCCTGATGCCTCGACTTTCATTTCTGGAAAGAGGAGTTCTTTCTAATTCATGAAACTTCATTTGTTACTAGACGAGTTCTCGTAGCTAATAAACGTGCTATTGTTTCGAGACTTGAATGGCAATGAGAACATATTGTGCGTTCACGTTATCGCTGTTTTAATTCTTTTCTCCATTATTGTTTCTTTTTTTCATTTTAAAGACCGGATGCGAATTAGGGTTACTTGCTCGGTACGCGAGGCTTTGTTCCAGATGCTGCGAATTGCCGTTAATTCCTCAAAGTTCGGCACAGGGTAAAAAAAAAGAAAGAAAATTCTTGCTCCCTTCATGTGTATCTTCCGGTTCGTGTTCTTCGAAAAAAAAAACCACTGGGTTTCCACCTCATTTACACAGCAAGACGTAGTTCATTAGTCAAGGCACGCATGCGCGTTGTATATTAAGCCAGGCTTCTCCAGACGAAAATTCAACGAGAGAAGGTGCCTGTTCTTTTTTTTTTTCTTCTTAGTTTGCGTGTATTCTTCTGTTTTGCATTACCAGAAATGACGGGAAGACAAAAGAATAACTCGATATAAAATAAACGACCTGCTCGTTCCGTTATGGCCGCTATGGTTCATCTGTTAAGGCTCAAATACCCATTGTTGTGTCCTCGTTCTTTTTACCGATTACTGGGCAGACATAAAAAGCAGCGGTCTCAACCTTTTTATGCGCCTGTTTGTACATACTAGTGTGTTCCGTTTAAACCCCAGCCCGATGAAACAAAACATAAAACGTCAACTTCTTTATTCGTTTGCATATTCAAGGGTCGTTAGTTAAGGTCTCTCTTTCGGCGGCTCCTTGCATTCCGCTCATTCGAAGTAAAAAAAAGTTAACGTAAAACGATGAACCGCACCAGCCTTCTCATTTTCATGGCACTGCCGTGTTCTGCTGTCTGCTTAGGACCGCTGCACGAAAGTAAATGTAATTTGTCAGCTTTCTTATTAATTGACGTACAGCAGTCTAAACATAATTTGCTAGCCTTGTTATTTCACGGAACGGACTTCTCAGCAGGACCCATCGAAAACTTTTGGATGCAAGAATGCACAAGGGGTCGAAGGTTGTTCAAACCGTCTTTGTGCGGCTTCCTTCTCAATGGGGAAAGAAATGGGGAAATGGGGAAAGAAAGTAATCAAAGGGGAAAAAGTAAAACTGCAAATCACCGTTGAGGAAGCGTTCTATTGAAAAAAGAAAAGTAAAAAGAAATCGTTAAGTAACGGCGGAGATCGAGGCGACGGCAATTTTGTGAAACGGTGGTGCGAGGAGGCTAGCTACACCTTCCCCCGCTCCCCAAATGCTTCATTCCCATTGCCTCGAGCATGCAGCGTCCGAATGCGATATTCATTCCTTTCTTTCTCCTATTTCGGGGCTTGCGTCACAAGCCCTGACGACGATGAACAAAGAAGCGTAAAGTTTCCAGCAGTAATCACTAGAGAGAACTCTGGCGCTGCGATCGTTCAGTCGCCATGGAAACGGTGGTTACTGCATGGATTTATCCGGTCTTCGTGCTTGTGGATTTGTTAATTACGCTTTATCTGCCTGAATTGGCCTTAATTTCAAAGCAGTCTATGCTTTTTTTTTTAAGAAAGGAGCAGGCAATAAGGCTCTGCGAACACGCATAACCACTGTTGATTGAAGTATAGTTTCGCTTGTCCATGTACGTCCACAACGTGATGCTTTACATATCGGGCGTCTGTGCAAGAGGCCCTGTGTTCGCGTGCTGCCGTCGGACAGTTTTAACGATGTTTGGTTAATTATTTTTGACGCTGTATACTTTCCTAAAAAAACAAAACTGAACACTTTGCAAAGGCACGAATCCGTTTAAAAAGCCAGACGGACTTAAGTTTGGGCAGATCCATATATTCAACCATCGTTTCCATGCTAGCTGAACGTTCCAGCTTGCAGCCTTCGCAGACAATACAGTGGCACAATTGCCTCTATAGGAATAGTGTGAAACTCTATGGATAGACTTATTTAGTCTCCGAAATTCTCTGCGCGTTTTTTTTCGTATCGTGGCGCCATGTCGCGTGTCCGGTGATGCAACACCTCCAAGACAAGCGTGCTGCAACCTGCCAGCCTCCTGGTCAGCTTTCATAGCCGAGCAAACCCTCTTGTCCCACTGCCCCGTCTCCCTCCCCCCTCGTGAAGCCCTTGGTTGCGGGTTCGCCTCCCGGACCAGGACGAATTTTCCACAACTGCGAACCTATATTTGTGGTTCGTAGTCGGGAAGCGTGGCTTTGATAAGTAAAACGTATATACCAAGCTGTCTCTATCTGCTATGAGGCTGCATGCTCTAAGAATGAAGGCATGCGCTGGCTTTCATTTTACAGCCGCTTTGGCGGAGTACGTCGGTGTGATAGTCTGCAGACACGATTGACGCTGCGTGATGGAGGCATTGGATTTGTTTGTTCGTTTGCAATGTCCCTACCTGGTAATGGGCCTTTTAGGAAAACAAAAGTTACGCAGCTCCATTTTTTTTTAATGTTAGTCATGCGTTTTCCCTCGTATGCGATGCTAGAGTGCACATGGATATCTTATTTAGCCAGTTAAATGTGTGGAATTCCATTACTTACGCTGTTTCTATAGATATGACATAATAATATACATTTTATGCGATCGTTTGATAGCTGCATTCTAAAAAAAATATTCGGACGATTTAATTTTGATCTAGTTCCACAACCATAGCCCTAACAAGCCTTGCATGCATTATTATTTTTTTTTCGTAAAACCAGTACTTCACTGTGAGAAATCACGCCATGCGCCTCCCAGCACATCAAAGCAACCTTGACAGAAAAGTAGCGAGCTCAAGGTGTTAAATTGAGGAAATGGACGCAATATTGATCAATATTTTTGTTGCTCGACATAATACAGGCCTCGAAGGACGCAAAAGCTTTCTTGAGTACGCGCGTAATAATTCTTTGTTTTTTCAGAATGAAACAATGGCGATTCCCGCCACTTGCTCTGTCTATTTAGATTATAATTTTCCGCGCCGCTTTGTCTCCTAAAGAAAGGCGTAATCGAAGAATTTTTCTTTTTCAATTAGTTGTTGCAGTAAGAGTAGATAACGTAACACTTCTGCGTCGACATGTTCGCGCGTGCCTCATTTCGCAAGTTATGAAACGGAGCCTAAAACGTACAGCTGCTCTCGTATTACTACAAAGCAATAAGAAGAATCAACACATTGCGAATGTATGAGACGCTCAAAGAACACGCAGAAACAAGCGCAGTCAATCACATAATTGTGTTTCATTGGACACCCGGACACTGCAATATTCCTGGTAACACTACAGCGGACGCAGTAGTTGCGAATCGGGCGCACAATAACGCGGAGACGATTATTCTTCCTTTTTTTTGCGCATGTGCTTCTGAGACAGATATCCTGTCGTCTCAGCAAAGCTGCGTGGTTTGATCAGGAATCTAAGAACTCGGAGTGATATTTTACCGAGCCATGTATAAATCAATGAATTTCGTCAAGTATGAGAGAAAAACGGAAAATTCGAAGCATTAGTGCACCCCCGGCGACTTGGCGCTGCATTTACGCGGCACATCTTTATACTGCAGGATAAAACGTGCCTCTAGTCCGCAGTGTACTTGCGGCCATCCAGGCGAAAACGTGCACCATCTCCTCCTCGAGTGCAAGAAATATGATCCACAACGAAGGGTATTGCAAGCAAATTTGTTGGTTTTTAATAGAAGACCATTCACACTAAAAAAAAAAAAAGATACTTGGTCCATGGCCAACAGCGGAACTTCAGAAATGAGCACACCTTGCGTGGAAAAAGTTATTCGAAGACGCAGAGGTATTGTGGAAATAGTAAATTTCAGCTTATCCTAATAAGTTAAATGAGTGATGTAAACCTGTCCAAATATGATTTATACGGTTATCCTGTTTTTTTGCACTATGTGTAATTACTTGTGTTCTGTATTTTGCTGCGCAATTCGTTCTATGGTTTCGCCGTTTAAAATATTTGACTTCATATGTGCGTATATGTACTAAACTCATGCACAAAGCTTTGATATTCATGTACTGTTAGACTATATTGTTTTTATAGATCTGATGTTCTACTGAGCACCATATTTTGTAACGTTATTCGCTCTTTTTGCGCATATTTCTTTCCTTTACAAAGTGACAAGGAGTAGGCGGTGCCGCCATAAGGGTGCTAACCTCTCCTATTAATCATTGCAGTAAAAAAAAACCGTGTCCTTTTCTTAGTTCAAGATAACGCGAAAGGAGACTTCGAGATTTCAGGGACTAAGCCTGGTGCATATGAAATGAAAAAAAGAAGAAAAAAGAAATAGGTAAGGATATAGGTGGTCTTACGTTCGATGATCTTAATGCGGCGACGTGGCCCCGATCAGCTCGTGGGGATGACAGCGTCTACTAATTAAAGCGTCATTTCTCGCGAAAGGGATTTAGGGAAAGCAGACGAGTGCGGGAATATTCCGGCTCCGTTTTCTTTAATTTTTTTTCCCAGGCGTCCTTGTCTTGATTTGCTGTCAGTTGATGCCCCGTAAATTGTTGGTTTGTGTGCTAAATATCAATGCTTAAAACACTTCCGCTTGAGAAGTTGGAAAATTTTCAAGATAATTACGACGTGGAATAGAATGTCAATATTTACTTCGGCTTTTTAGTCTCTCTTTCTCTCTCTTCGCGTAAATAACGACGATTCTCTGCAAACACTTGGTAACATTTGAAGAAGACTCGAAAACTTACCCTATTCTTACTATTCAATCACTCTTCATTGATTCAGGCCGAGAGACACTCTTTTACTTTTAACGTACATTTCGTTACCGCGAGACCCAAAAATAACATTTCATTTATTTGACTTGTCAGCCATTGAATGTTTCATTCTGCCATTATGATCACCTATGCTTTCCTAAATAACAGAGGTGTGCCCATAATGGAAATGTCACAAATTTAGAAAGCAAGTTTTTCATGTAAAGAAAGCGGCATGATGAGTACCGGACGAGAAATATACAGTGTCCCAGCTAACTTTAGCCATAGTTTAAAAATACGCGAATGCCACGTGACCGGACAAAACTAACGTGTTATTGTTTGCCGTCGCTTGGAGATACTGAAGTTATTTCTGTTCATTCCACCTAATTAGACAATTAGTCTTGATTAATTAATAAGCTTCTCAAATATTGTAATTAAAAGAAAAGTGTCAATGGAAAAATTGTAGACAGACTTGAAAAACTCTCGATACAGCTTTCTGTTGCTCAATACGTGCTACATAAAAGTGTTTTTCCGAGCGGGAAATAAGCCCGCGAATGCACGCAAAATTGACGCCCGACTAGCACCTCGAGGTACCTTGCGTGTACTGGCCGGCTTCTTTCACGCTCGGAAAAACACTTTTATGTAGCACGTATTGAGCAACAGAAAGCTGTGTCGGGAGTTTTTCATGTCACTGTACAATTTGCTCATTGGCACTTTTCACCTAATCGTAATATATGAGAAGTTTATTAATTAACACTAGTTATGAATTTATGTAGAATGAAAAAAAACAATCTGAGTATCTCCAAGCGACGGCAAACGACATTACATTGGTTCTGTCCAGCTACGCGGCATTCGCGTATTTTTAAACTCTGGCTAAAGTTAGCTGGGACACCCTGTATATGGTTAAAGTAAGTCCGTCACATGCGTACTGGGGAATACCAAACTCCGTACAAGAACAGGCTGGGCAGATGATTTCAACAGTGATTGTATCTGTTGTCGAATCATGCGTCGTCACATTTCGAGTACAAAAGGGCTCTACTTTTGCAGTGATCACCGTTTGTGCTATGTAGTACCACTTCTGCCCCTCTAGCACTTGAACACCTTATAATTTAGCCTCTAGATGTGCATAAAAGAATCACAATTACTGTTGACAGGGTGGTAATCCCGCCGGGGGTTGAGGGGCAGCAAACCAAGCAGATTCTGTCCCTCTCCCTCAAAGAGAGAAAGAGAGAGAGCAAGGACAGGAAAGGGCAGGGAGGTCAACCAGACGGGCCCCCGGTTTGCTACCCTACACTGGGGGTGGGGAAAGGAGAATAGAAAGAGGAAAAGGGGGAGAGATGGAGCAATGAGTGCGTGTGGGCCCCTCTCTCAAAATGTCGGTGAACCAAAGGTACCTGGTCTAAAACGACGGGTGCTTCACAACCACCTGTGCTGTTTCGGGAAGTTAAGCCCCGCAATTTATTTCCCTACAGTCAGTAACATCCAATATTGCAAGTGCGCGGTTTTCGTCGTCTACTAAAGCACATATTCTGCTTGGTGTGATTTGCAAATGCGCGTCTCCGGAGCTGGCTCAAAGTTGCAGTTTGGCTTGCATTTATTGATTGCGTACAACTGCTAGAAGAGAGTTCATACCTGCCTGCTTTGTGCTTCTACCTACCTGGAGCGCAGCATAAGCTGACTAATCATGCAAACTAAGCCCCGTGTACCTCTAAGCATAGGAATGTACAGGGCTGAAAAGAGCAATTACACGAAGCTTTATCCATCAGAAGCGAATACTGACAGAAAGAAACGAAACTTCTGGAATTGGTGCATGTGCATGGTTCATTACAGAACGGCAGTAGTGTTATTCTTTATTCTTATATATTTGCATAAACTTTTGCCTTGGTGTAAAACACAGCAGTAGTGGATAGAGACAGTAACTTCGACGCAGCACAAGATAGGCTAAACTAAATGCACTTATTAACTTGCTAAACAGTTAGGTAATTCATATAGAAAACTTCTTAATGGCAGACGACGTTGATTGGTTGGTTGTGCCTCAGTGTAGTGGCGTGTTACACTCTGGGTGATCGGCCAGCGATTGAGGTGTAAGACGGGCCCATGAAGCGCAAATAATTTTGAGGGGTGTATGTCGAAATGAGGTCAGCACCTGAAAATATTTAAATTTACACGATAGTTGTAAAGCGTGAGACACACAGCTAAACTCTGAATAAATACCAAATTAAAGATAATAACTAAATCGAGATATTAGACCTAAATATAAGCTGAATTGCGTTCTTTCGGCTAATTCTTCAGAAATAAATACATAATTGAATAAATATTACTGTAGTGAACGTGGTATAGGGGAAAGGTGAATATTAGTACGCAATTCTTTTTGCCGTGCTCACAAAATAAGAATTGGCCTCTGTGGCTAAAATCAGAAGCGGGAGCACCAAAGGAACCCACCGGCAGAGTCAAATTAAGGCAAAGTTTTCGAACGGCATTCTCCAAAAATAAATTATTTGCATCCTCTTCTTTTTTTCGATATCTATCTATCTATCTATCTATCTATCTATCTATCTATCTATCTATCTATCTATCTATCTATCTATCTATCTATCTATCTATCTATCTATCTATCTATCTATCTATCTATCTATCTATCTATCTCGCACTCCCTTTCTTTCTTTTTCTTTCATTTAAAGCGATGATGGCACCGTACATGTTTCATTGTAGCGCTTCGTCGAGCTTAGTGCCACGCAAGAACCTTTAACGTTTTCAACTTTCGGGATTAAGCTACGCACTCCAGGTAAGTCCGGGACCACTTTCCGCTTTTCCTGTTCAAGCGCTTTAAAGAGAAAGAAATATTTTCGTCAACGTATATACATATATATATATATATATATATATATATATATATATATATATATATATATATATATATATATATATATATATATATATATAACGTCGCTCGACAAAAATAAACGACATAAAACAAAACTCGGTGGAAATTAGAATAACCAAAACAAACAAGCGAGGCCTACGCTGAGAACGCGGTGTTATATTTGGAGTGAATCGAGGAAATTCGCTTCAGGATTCGAATAACCATAGGACACACACAAAAAAAAAACGAAAAGCAATGAGCGCGAACGTCGCAGAAGTCGCGCAACAACCGGCAACAACGCTTTATGGCGCCACTACTGGGGAGAAAAAGAAAACTCTTAAGCGGTAAAAAAAAAGAAAGAAAGAAATCCTCTAAGGGAAAGTGGCTTCAGTCCTCTCGCGTTCTTTCGATGAAATGGAAACAGTTTCTTCCCCTTTCTTACTTCTTATTTTCATTAGTATAATTTACAGATAAGTAGCGAAGAAAACGTTGACACCGAAATAGAGGATAGGCGATGTGTCCACCTCCACTCACGTAATGCAACCTCGTTGCTGTTTTTAACTGAATCGTACGCATTCTATAAAGAAGGTCACGGGATTTCAACGGATGTTGAGAAAAGAAAAAGTCCCCTATACTTTCTTTTTGTCGTGCTTGTCGTAAAAAAATCGTCCTCAAAAATATTGAAAAATTTATCTCGCCCTATCTCTGCTTATCCGAACCAAAAATAGAGCGAACTGGGCGAATACGTGGAGCGTAATAAAAAAGCAAATATAGATGATGCTTTCTCAAAAAAAAAAAAAATAAAGGAGACGGCTTTGCCCCGTGGCTAGTGAGCCACGGGGGGAAAGCAACAGCGCGGGCAGCCAGAAGCAGGGAAGATAGGGATTCGAGGGAAAGGCAGGAGTTGGGAATATGGGAGAGACGCAGGGGTCTGCTTGTGTTCGTGCCGGTCGGGAGCCCATTTCATGTCTCCGACGTGCGCTGAATCTTGCATGACCCTGCCGGGAACTGGCGCAGGAAGTAGAAGGGGAAGAAGAAGAAGAAGACGTGGATGGATACGGGCACGAGACGAGGGCCACTTCGAAGGAGACGACCTCTCCATTCCGGGAGAGACACGCGACGAAGGTTTAGGCTGCGAAACACCGCATCAACGCGAACTTAGCAGGCGCTGTTTTATTGTAATTGATAATAATAATAATAATAATAATAATAATAATAATAATAATAATAATAATAATAATAATAATAATAATAATAATAATAATAATAATAATATTTGGCCAATCAATCAAAATCTATGTCTTTTCCGTAGAAGAACAACCGGAGATGGCACACAGAGAAACAAAAAGAATGAAAGAACGGGGTAAGAGTAAAATAACTCGAATGAAAAAAAAATGAAATAAAGGAACATGATTAGAAAGAAAAGAAAACACGATAAACGGGTGCATAAGCAGCAACAATCAAGCAATAACAAGATTACCTACGTTATACGTTACACACGCATACGGAAAGAGCGAGAAAGTATGCGAAGACGGGTGAGGATTTAGAAATAAAGCTCACCGGAAAGTGCGAAGCTCGGAACAGAAAGAAAACAAACATGTTTCGATTATATATATATATATATATATATATATATATATATATATATATATATATATATAGTCATTGGCCTTATATGCACCATATATATGGTCAATGATGCTTTTGTATTTTATACGCTCATTTTGTGCGCTCATGATGACGTCGCGCCTCCTCCTTTCCATTGGCTGCGCCGTCACGTATGTATGTATGTATGTATGTATGTATGTATGTATGTATAAACTTTTTAGTATTGTGATGCCCCTGCTTAAGCACAATACCTCGTGATCGTGGCTGATGCTGATAGGGCAGTATACCACATATAACCGCCAGTCAGGCAGCATAGCGATCAATCGATCAGTCAAGCTCTAAATATATAAATTCGTTATCGTTCAAGTAGTCACGTATGCGGTTCATGCAATTAAGTGGCTCATTGCCTATGGCCAATGAGACGCAGTAGGGCGCGCTGTGCTTTCTTAGAAATCCTTCTGTGTGCGTGTATGCACCATTATCACAGAAATGAACAAACACGATTGTACAAAACTCAACCTGAGACACGAAGCAGGTTAAAGGGTGATTACGTGGATATCACGAAAAATAATACATACAGTAGACAAGCATCATTGCTAAAGTGTTGTATATCAACCGATGTATGCAGTGTATACATCAACGCATCTCCAACCCGCGCAGTGTGCAAAAAAAAAAATATCAAGCACGACAGCGGCACAGAATTCGAAATAAAAGAAATGCGAAAGACGACATCGACTCTTTCTTACTTCTTCAGTTTTTCTAGCTTCCGGGTGAAAGTATACTGAAAGCAACGTTTTCATTTCTGTGTTTAGGTTTGTCAGCAAAGTATAAGATGACGACTGCAATAAGCAGTTTGCGCCCCTGCGCTGATAAACACTTGAGAACCGTAGCGAAATTCTGCGAAATTCAGAGTGCTTCTGTTCAAGCGCCCCTTACATTTGAGGTGATACGGTATTCTCAGGTTGCGTAAGTGGATAACGAGAAGCTAAAAAATAAATAAATAAAGCAAATGGCCGCGCATGAAATGCGTTCGCAGGGCAAATCGTTCGCAGTTCGCTCCGTTGAGCTTCTGGGGGAAAAAAGCATTTTACGAAACCAGTTCTTCTTTTCCGTTTCTTTTTCTTTTTTCGGTCCACTTCACCCTGCCTCCAATTTTGTTCTTTCCAAGAAGCGAAGGCGGACGAAACTGATGAGCCACGTTTAAGCGTTATTTCTCATCGGTCCCTCGCTGCCGTGTTCGTGAGCTGAAAGAACAAACACCAGCGGGTTGAGTGTCGTACTACTTTCTTAATCTTGTTTGCGCATAGGTTCCACTTAGTAAGCGTAACGTATCTGCGCAAACGCAGAGACCCTTAAGAATGGCTTACGTGTGGAATTGCGAAAGCATTATGGTACCTTTTGTTGATTTTTTTTCCCGCGCGTTCCTTGTAGGCGCTAGCTCTCGCATGCGTTCTAATTGCTCCTCGGTAAGGCCAAATAAAAACTTGGAAAACTTTTACGCTTCGCCTTTAAGAGTGGAACGTGAGAGCATTCAAAGATCCCTCGCTGCGTTTCACGCTGCCCGGCAACTGCAGCTTATGTAACCGCAGCGTCTACTGGAAAACGCTGGCGGCGAACGCTATGCACAGAGGCGAGCTTGCGGGTAGAAACGCGGCCTCTTGCGTGGGGCGATCTCCTGTTATTGTTTCGCACTTTTAATATTTCAGTCTGAGAAGATCCAACATAAAAGGTATGTCCCTGTCGGTGTTTCTTGTTTTCATGACATTTGTTTGTGGGCTGTTATGCTCAAAATTCCGAGTAATAACCTTGTAGAGAATGAAAGACAAGGTATGAGTTAACTTTGGTGGCAGGAGAGTGTGGTCGGGTATGCGTGGTTCGGACTGATTTTTGCCACACCGACGGTCGACGCTGAACGCAAGACGCCGACGCAGCATTTTCTGCGACGTGTGCGCCCTCGACGCCATCGCGTTAAAACCGCACTCACGAACGAAAACCTATGCGAATTCGATCCCTACATTTCTAAAGCCGATACCAAACTGCGGCTTATACAATACGCAGCCTGGTCGCTAGCTAAGCTCGCGTGTGGAGTCCATGAAGAGGATTAAGGTGAGAAACATGCACGATCTCAGTGCTGCGATGACGGCAGCCCGAAGCGGCGTCGACAGGAATGACACGATAATTCAAGGGGGAAGCTCGTTCCATCGTCCTGTGTAAAGGCTGAACGTACGACGACTACAAGTTCGGACACGCTGCTGTTTCGTGTTGTGCTCCTCGCTGATGTATCGTCGGAAGGAAGTTGAAAGACGGCTCTCAGATTTCGGGCTATTATTCATCGTGACGTGAAAACTCAGACGGCCGATTGTTTCTCTGGTGTTGCCAGACTTTTCATCCTTCTACGTGCCTTGCGAAAAATAGCTGAGTGAAAAATGGTCTCCTTCGCGACAGAAAAAAAAAAACTTTCAGTCAATTCGGCGGTGCAGTTTCGAAGCATATTTACTTAGTGTTCGGAGATGTATGATCTGTCATTCATGGAAGTGAGCAACATCCTGGGCAAATATTAGGTCGGCCTTTTATCGGCTGTTGAACGTGGTTTCTCAGGCTTGACTTAGTTCACTTGTGTGCCTGACTTTGTGTGCTTTCTTCAATCAATGTATGTGCCCTGACTTATAGCGTAGTTCTTTCTAAATATTATACGATGTTATAAAGTAGTTTTTTAATGGTATAATGTCATAGGGCAGCGGTGTGGCTGGACTTGGCGTTTTAGTGTGATTCGTGTGACACATTTTTGCGAGCTGTCTACAGTGTAAATATGTGACTCGAGGTAGAGACAGAATGCGTCTCACTTTATTTCTGTGACTTGAACTGTATTTGACTTATCTATATCGGTTGGTCAAAAGCTTTAGTGCGTTTTCGTGTGGCTCTTCCATAACCTGTGCAATTGAATACATGTATTTCTATGTGAAAAGGTGTTCATCACACCACCTAACTTTCTGCCGTCCTCGACTGTGCGTCCCTCTTCCTGGCACCCATATTGTAACTCTAGTGCTTACGACTTAGAAAGTGTTACTACAATTTTTGCCTCATGATATGTGTAATATAGTTATTACTTAAAAACAGACATTCTTTTAATTCACGTAAACTAAGATATCCGTAAAATAAATAGACGTTAAGGGATAAGAAAAGAGAAGATTGGGTGAGGGAACAAACGCGAGTTAATGACGTCTTAGTTGAAATCAAGAAAAAGAAATGGGCATTGGCAGGACATGTAAGGAGGAGGGAAGATAACTGATGGTCATTAATGGTTACGGACTGGATTCCAAGTAGGGGGCGGCAGAAAGTTAGGTGGGTGGATGAGATTAAGAAGTTTGCAAGGACAACATGGCCACAATTAGTGCATGACTGGTATAGTCGGAGAAGTATGGGAGAGGCCTTTGACCTGCAGTGGGAGTAATCAGGCTGATGATGATGATCAAAATATCCTATCCAACCAACCAATATTCAACTACGCGAATCATTTCGTACAAATCCACACCTCTTTGTTAGCATCACACGTTCCCGGACCACAACTAAAGAAGTGTTAGCTGACGTTAGTGAATAAGCGTGATCTTGGCTGTTGAACTTTTCCAGCTCTCCTCTCTTTAGCAGAGAGCGAGCCGCCAGTCTCATTTTTCTGTACTCGCGCTGAGGCGACTAGCTCTGGCCATTAAAGAACAGTCAGCAAACGCACCGCAGCAACATCACGTGTGACGGAACGGAGAACCATTAGGAGGACGGGTGCGGCGCAGGAAACAAAGAGAACGAAGAAATGCTATAAAGAGAGGGTTGTGGTTTCGCCTTCATACAGTTACAAGGACATTTGTGCCTTGTCAGATGTGTGCAGCATTTTCAAAGCTATCGAACGGCGTAAGCCAATGCTATGGAAGCGAGGTTGTGCAGCCTGCCCGGCATCTCCCGTGGCGCGCTTGACCGTGCGTCGCGTTGCCATCTCACGATAACTGCAACTGGTGACGCCTGCAAAGCACATGGTGAGTCTCATACTACTCTGACGAAAATAAAGTTAACATCATCGTCAACAATAGTCTCATACGTGTGCTTTGCCGCGCAAAGGCCTCTCTTAGCGATCTGGAATTACCCATGTCTTGTGCGAGTTGACTACATCATTCGCTTACAAGTTTGCAGATGCAATCCCACTGTTTAACCTTCTGCCGTCCCTGACTGCTTTTCCTGTCCCTTGATGTCCGTCCTGTTACTCTGGAACCGGTTTCACTTACCATTCCCGTAACACGAATTTACTCTTTGCTTGCATTGTCGATTTGGCTGCACATCGTTTCGAAAAATTTTTCGGTTGTTTTTATTCGGATAACCTCCGGTACTTTGTTCAGCAGGCGGAGAACAGCTAATCCCACTTTGCCCCTCGAGTGTTGCAAAATATTAGGTTAGTTTCGATAACGTAAAGTTCCGAATACTTCGTTTTCGAATACGAATCATATATTACACACTAGCTATTTTGTTCGTATTCGAGACATCATATATTGGCTCACCCCTGCGAATTACACATTCACAATATAGTCGACACACAATGTAACGCCAAAAGTTTAACGACTTCCCATAGATGTTTTGTAGACGTTTACAGTAAAACGTCTATAAGACCTCCAGACTACTCCAATAATCTATTCCGTTGGAGAACTGCACGAACAAACCCGAGTGTTCGAAGCTATTTTTGGCTGGGAAAATAGGGCTATTCGTTAACTTATCTGAACAAAGAGACGCGTCAGTAGAAAGGAATGACAAAAGAGACTTAGCGTGGTCGTAGCATTAAAATTTTTAAACCTAACGCAACGATATCATGCAACACAAGCGCTTGCGCAATCACTGCATCGATGCAAATCTGTGTTTCGCAAAAGATGTTCGGCGAGACATCTGAGCCAGGTCGAATTTTGGCAGCTTGACGTTGTCCACAGGAATAAGGAGAGAGAAAAGTAGAGAGACAGAACGTAAGTTGCTCGTAACTTTGTGTTAGCACTGCGAGTTCAAGTTCAGTCATGTGCGCACAGGGACGAAGCATGCACTGGCAGCGTATGTTCATTATCACGTTCCTTTTTTTAGTATTGATATAATGTGATAGCAGAGGTAGGTGCGCTGAAAGTTATGCACCGGCTACTCTTCGCAGAAAAAAGCGTTATTACAAAATCTGTCACGACTGTATCGCCAGATACAGTAAGACAGCATGAACATAAAGTTCTGCACATGATTTGAAGAACCCACAGAAGATAAGCATGTAGATACAGTTGCATATATAAGTGCAAGTACTTCGAATTTAACACATGCCCAACTTCACAATTTCGCATTTAAATAAACGAAACTAAAGTACATATACGCAGCAGTTTACATAACTGTTCGACAACATAACAAGCTTAGGCTTACACTATACATATATCTATCGGAGGAGGACACTAAAACTTCATAAACACCTAAGATATTGGTATTTTCTACGAAGGCATTTGAATCAAAAATAGCTTTTCTCTGCAGCTTCACTGTTAGAAATGGGCCAAGTGCTTTGTTCCTGGATGAATGGTCGTCGATATCATAGGCATTAAATGTGATTTAGGTGTCCACCTTGCTGTTTCGCGACATGGGCACTGGAGAAGGAGGTGATGCACATCTTCGTCTTGGTGGCCATAAGGTCTCTGCTACTAGGGACACCTTTTCGTTTAGTGGGTGCATAAAAGCGTGATGTAGCGAACAATTTTCACGTTGCGCTAAAATGCGGTAACCGCGTCGACAAGTTTCAACCGTTCGTATCGCTTGTAAAGGTGCATGACGAGTTTCAGGGACAGCGAGAGGATTCGAGATTTCTCGAGGAACACCGAGGCACAACCCTAAACCCTCCTTGCCAGTGAAGTGAATGAGGGTCCCCTTGTTGTGCCGGTTAGTCGGCGAAGAACGCTTATAACAGTGTTCACTTGTTTTGGAATGCTATGAAGAAACACTACAACGCCCTCTGCTGAGTGTTGTCTACGACCACAGTGAACGTCGCAGCTTCCGCTTCGCTGCACGGTTTTAAGGAACTCTTCTCGTTCAGGCACTTTCACGTCGGCAAGCCAGCCACATCAAGTTCGTGTCCTCCAACGCCAAGTGCGTGCGTGTGTTATCCGACGCTCGGACCCAAAGGCTAGCGTAGCATGTACGGTAGGTAACTCTACCAAAAGCAGCACTGTCGCTTCGCCTAGCGGTGTGATGGGAAGCCATAAATCAGGGGACTTGTTGGAGGACGCTGCTCTTTGACAGCCCCTCGTGCGCGGTGACGCCGAAAATGCGAACACAGCCTCCTCCTTCTCCCTCCCTAATCCCCTCCCGCCCTTTCCCCAACTCATACCCCTTCCGTTTTCCTTGCAAATCTCCTGCCGTTCCAAATGCTTGCCATTGAGGTAACGCAATTTTACGTTCAGAAAGAAACAAGCAAACACGCAAGCAAGTAAACCAAGCAGGCAAGCGAATGAGTAAGCGAAAAGTTTCGGACGTGCATGATGGTCGACTTCGCGCGGGTTTCGATGGCTCGATTCCACGCTCTCTCTACTTTTTTTCGTTTATTCTTTGCTCTTGGCTTTCTCCTTTTCCAAACATGCAATCGCGCTGATTCCGACGTCTGCCAAAGAGCTCGGCCGGGAGTGCTTTCGCCGAAACATTCGCTCACATTGGATATACCGGCAGCAAACTTCCATCAATTTTCCGGTCACGAATCGCACTGAATGCAAACGGCAGATTTGTTTGAAATGTGTTGCGCGCACGCACGCAAGCAATGTAAAATGAAAAACATAATAAATAAATAAAAAAATAACAACAACGAAGAAAGCGAAGAGGAGTCTGCCACGGACCCGCTCCTTTGATGTATTTTTCGTAAACGATTGCGCTTCGTTTTTTTTTTTTTTGCCCGCCCGAATGCGGACGTTACGGACGGTAAAATAGCGGACGTTACCGAGGAAAGTCGAGAGGCATACCCCGCGCCGTGCATTGCGAGAGACGTATACGCGCCGGCTCGAATAAAATCACTGTGCGCGAGATATCGACTCAAGTCGCAGTCGATGTCGATGTTATTGTCAACACCATAGGGATAGAAAGAGAGATTAGATAAACACGCCATCTACGGGTGTACCATATTTTCGAGTAGCATGAAAGCATATAGTTTCACAACACGCACATAAGTATCAGAACACGCACATAAGTATTTCAAACCACTTATCGTGGTTTGAAATAGCACAAAACTGTACAGTATTACTGTGCACATACAATTACACAAAGATGTATATACACGTAAACTATCTACATATGTCATAGTTCCACATGCGACAACAAAATGATAATCCAAAACAAGACAGCGGTTCACACGAAGATGGAAGCTTGCAGCGATTAACATCAATAGAACAAGAAATGACGCTTCAGCGATATTCCTTGTTCTATTATTGTTAATTAAAACACCATAGAATTTCATATGAATGTCACTATAGAAGGAAATTAGGCGTTAGTGAATGTTTGCGTAGCCAGCACGGCTGTTTATCCAGCATAGATGTGACCTTGTCCAAACTTCGTCCTTCTGACTTCTATACTTTATGGAATGTTAAGTAATCTTCCCAAAGCTAACTTCGGTCTCTTATTCGTCGTATGAGAATAAGCAGTATGAACGGCCATCGAATTTTTGCCGTAACAGTGTTTTTTTTTTCTTTGATAACCATACAAAAATAATTGCCTGCGAATATCGAAAAGAACTACCCGTGGTGAGTAATTACCCCTACCTGTCCTTCCCCTTCCCTCGACTCATCTTTTTGCCGCCAGTGAGGCGCTTCGATAAATTTACATAGCTCTAGGCGAGACCACCGTATAGTAACCGACGACTAAAAGTGCCTGTGACCTACATAGCATGTTGTTTCCAAATGAAAATTTCAGTTAGAACTGCACTTGTCCCACCTTCTTCCTGTTGTAGGTACTTTGTGTGTGTACAATGATTTGTATGCATACATTTCTAACGCTACGGGTGATCGCAGTTTTATCCAAAATAAACAATCAACACTATAGAACCGCAATGCGGGCATCGCTTTAGCAACCTCTTCTGGTAAACAAAAGTGCCTAATACCTGAACGAACGTGATATATGCTCACTGCGTCCGCATTTTGTGGAGATGATGGCGTGGGCGTGTGTCTATGGTTATGGGTCGGACAACGAGTTGTTTAGCTACGCCAGATGCCGGTTTTAAATGAGAACTGACTGTACAGAGTGTTGAGCAAGAAGAACAAGGGGGACCTTTGCCACGGCAGCTGATGGCGCTGGCTGACATTGTTAGGTCCAAATGTAGTGCACATATGCTGATACGCACAACAAGGTAGACGGAGAGATAGCCGTCACCGTAGCTAAATCGGTAGAGCATCGCGCACGTAATGCAGAAGGTGTGAGTTCGGGGTTCCACCGATCGCAAATTGTACTTCTCGTCGACTTTCGTTTTGCTCTTCCTTACTCTATCTGAATTTCAATTAAAAGAGCAGTTAACTGAGCTCATGGTTTCCTGGACTCAACTCTCTGTTGCCTTCGAACGGTTGTAACACAAGAGGCGTTTCGTGGTTAGGTTTTTCCTGGGCTTTCACGAGGTTAACACACCGTTCTCTCTCGAGCGCCTTCTTTTGCATACTGCATTTGATCAGACGAAGTTCGCGCTTTCGCCAGTTACCGCTGGCGGGCGCAGCAATCGATTGCGATGGTGTGGTTGGCGGGATGTCCCCGGTTGGCGGTGTGCTACCCAAGTTGGGCGACAGGGCCGTCGACGCTCGTAATTCGATAAAACCGAACTCGGGCCTCTGAATTCGCTGCACAAAAGAAGAGAAACGCGCGGGAGAGAGTGTACCCGCCTGACGCGGCGCTTGTCGAAACGACGAAGGAAAATAAAGAGAGAGGGAGAAAGAGAGGGAAACAGGGAAGGAGGGGGTGAGGGAGTGCGCATGCACACGGCTCGAAACGAGGCTTTCTCCTACAATGCGTTACAAATGAACCGGAGCGTTTTGTCCGCACAATAGAGTTTTAGATTATGGGCCGCAGACGGCTTGCGTATGGAAGAACTCGGGGCCACGGCACTGCGCATGCGCACACGCCTACTTCTGAGTCTGCGCATGCGCGGTACCGTCGCCCCTAGTTCTTGCGTACGCAAGCCTTTTGCGTCCCCTCATCTAAAACTAATAACTTCCGAGAAAGTCTGCTGGGACTGCACTCTGCACTCTGTTTTGCTATGTAGTTGTGGACCGCTGTGAAGGTTGACGGTGGGATTTATCAGCGCTCCAACGTTAGTGGTGTGATTTAGGTGGTGCGGAGTGCGCGCTCCAGCGCTCCCGTAGGTTTCAAGCACGCGTGAAGTGCTGAAAGGCGCGGTTGTCTTACAACCTGTGCACATTAGGTAATTTAAGGTCGCCTGAGTACCATGTGTTATATATAGCTCTGAAAATAAAAATAAGTTGTTGGTGTGACTTTTCAGAACTCTCGGAAACACTGCAACGAGTTCATCCAAACTGAAGAATAACTAATTCGGCTAGACCGCTTTGAACGCGTTAAATATACAGTCTGCACAATGAATATATCCAGCTTTCTCACGTAAAAAACGGGCTTGCAAATTTGGTATACTGCGACATTGCTTTAAAAATTTCTTGTTTGCAAAAAAAAAAAGAATGTGTATTAATGTTCGTCAAAAAAAAATAGCGATGGATCTCATCCAGAAATTTGTTTGTAAAGCTCACTAAGTTACATTTACGAATAAAAGAAATAAATCCCTTCGATTGCACCTTATATTTCAGCTTGTATGAAAACATTTGTGCAAGATGAACTGCAACACCGTAACCGTGTTCCAAGTGGCCCAAACGACTGCGCGACGTCGCCGACATACACAAATATGTAAACACTTGTTCTAATTACTATAGTATTTAATAAACCATCTATTTAGATCGCCGCCACCGTGCCATCTTGGAGGCCCATTGACAACGGGCACTGCTTTGTAGCTGATATTGAACGCTAGTTTTCCGTATGTCTGTATAATAGGCAAACGGAAGTTGACCACGAGTGGTTTCGCCTCAACAACTTGTCGAACAGGCTCGCTGGCTATTTCGCGGCCTGGAGCAAAAGGTCGTGGGTGCGATTTCAACCAGCGCCGGCTGGCATTCCGATGGCGGTGCAATGCAGGAACAACCGGGTCGAGAACTTTCAGGGCACGCTGGAGAACTTCGAGCGATCAATGTTATTCGGGAGCCTCCCACTGTGTCGCCTCTCGTAAAGCCTGTGTCGGTTTGAGACGTTAGTCTTCAATCAAACATTCAGACAGCCTCAGTCACTCAACCAACCGGACACTATGTAAATCAGTCGATGCATTAATTTCGTGTCAGTTGATAACCTGGTCAACTAGTCAACGCGAATGAACGAATAACTCAATCCATCCATCAGGCAGTCAATAATTATATAAGAAATCGATTAGTCAGTCACTCAGGCATTCTCTCTCTCAGACAACAGTCAACCAACGAGCCATTAAACTATTCAATCTATGAGCGACTAAGTAAGGCAATTAATGTATGCGTCTAGCAGTGAATTAGTCTGTTAGTCACTGAGTCAGTAGATCGCTTAGTCAGTAAATTAAATAACTAATCACTTAGTGATTAAATAATGAATTGCTCAATTAGCCATCTCAATACACAAAAAGTTTTCGACATGCGCCGAACGGCACGGCAGTTTTACGCATCTTTAACATGCCAGTAGAAGTGTACTTCAGTACAATCGTTTCTACCACTACACTGGCCGGGAATGCCCATGGTAGTTTCGACAATGGAGCACCCCTCCAGCCCCCCTTGTTTTTTCTTTGAGATTTGGGTTTTCCTGGCAGAAGTACTTCGTTCTGGACTTCCTCTCCGGTGTGCCTAATGAAGACGCGTTTTTTTTTTTTCGCATCGCATCCGCAGACTGTCCAATTAGCATCGCCGCCCGTACAAATTAGTGGAGAAAGCGAGCACAGAAAGGCCCAGCTTCGGTTTCGGCTAACTGAGACAGACGCGAGACAAACCGAGAGAAAAAGAAAAAGAACTTATAAAACTATACTAAACTTGGGCAACGGCTTTTGTGTCCTGGCTCGAGCGTTATCAAGCGCGTCGTTACGTACACCTGCGTTCAGAGAAAAGCGGAGCTCGCTGCATCGAATCAAAATGCCTCCGGGAATTTCACGTTAAGTAAAAATATGAAGAAAGCAGAAACGGCGACTCCCTTAATGAAAACGACTGCAAAACAACGCCGTGTGCGCTGCGCCATTTAAGAGGCTTCCACGGCTGCACGAAAATGCACTTAGCCGCGCCGTGAAAGCCGCCTCAATCTGGTCCTGTCAGCGCTTCAGCGTCGAGAGGAACGTATACTGCAGGCTACACACTCGACAGTTTGAGAAGGTGGAGATTTTTTTCGCACTTTCGTCATTGTTGTTGTTGATGATGTTTTTGCTGGTGGTAGTGCTGTAGTTGTTGTTGTTGTTGTTGTTGTTGTTGTTGTCATCGTCGTCGTCGTCGTCGTCGTCGTCGTCGTCATCGTTGTTGTTGTTGTTGTTACTGCTGCTACTGCTGTTGTTGGATGCGACAGTATTGCAAGTTCGGACTGTATGCTGCAGAATCCGGTATTCCGAAAACGTAGCTTCACATTTAGTATCATGCAAACAACTTCCACCAAGTCAGTAGAACATTTATACGTACATGTGTACCCCTTACCCAGCGGAACCTATGTGGAACGACGTCAAGATGTTCCTCTTGGCGGAACAATTGTGGAACGGAATTAAGAGTGTCGTGCAATACTAGCGGCAAGAAGCTCCAAGGAAGGAAGAACGGACGTTCAGGAACATTCATTCCCCATGATTAGTAACTGAAACATCTTTGCAAATATGTTTGACTCAGTGGAACCTACGTGAATTAAGAGTGTAAAAACAGACCAACAAAAATATGCTTCATAAGAGAGCAAACTAAAGAGAAACAAAAATAGAAATAATAAAAAAAAACATTTCTCAATCACTTGGAGCAAAGAAAACTCACATTACTTACTAAAAGCTTCACATAAAGTTGAATATACCGTAGACATCATGCGTAACACCTCGTAAGAAAGCCTGGCTTTAATATAGGCACATAAGAACGCGAAGTTGTTGTAAGCAATTCAGGAAACTGTGACACTGTCCGAATCTATTTTCGTACGGGTCAAGCACTGTATCTCGTCATTTAGGCATATACATTAGCGGGGCAATGACCCGTCACTGGGAGTTCTCCTTTCCTCGCAGCTGAGTTGCAGGAAACGAAACGAAAGCTGTTGTAATAAATTCAGGAAACTGCCTACAACGCTGCCTGAATCTATTTTCACAGGGGTCGAGCACTTTACCTCGTCATTTAGGCATATACGTCAATGGAGCAATGACCTCTCACTGGGAATTCTCTTTTCCTCGCATCCGAGCCACAGGAAACAAAACGGACGCGATCGAATCTGACAGGCGCGCGAGAGACTGCGCTTTGTCGGAGGCAAGAGACAACCTATCGGCTTCGCCCGGTTCCAAGCCCGACAGATCGACACCGACGCAAACCAATTACGGCGCGTAGGACAAAGTGAGGCTTTAAGCCGTGCAGAGCTGGCTCGCGGCAGGCTGATTTCCCCGTGGAGTTCGGGCCCTACGTTGGACGTAAGAGCCGCGGGATCTAATGTCGACGCCGGTTTGCACACTATCTCGATAACCAGCCCGTGCAGCCTGTGGTTACAGTGTATTTCGGGGCGCATGTGCCAGGGAGAGGGAGAGGGTGGAGAATTGATAAGAAGAAACTCTGATAAGCTTGCCTGTGGTAATATTACATCCTGCTACTGAGCTCAGAAAGAAAGCAAGCGAACAAAATTCGGGTAGAACGCCCTCTCAAGATGACTGTCGACGTTACTGGGATTAGCATTCAATTTCCGACTATAGTTTTTGTTTCTAGCAAAATATTTATGTGAGGTGAGCAAATGTCTCTGTAAAAAGGAATCAGCCTGTGTTTTGCGAGACGCAGCGCGGATATTGAGAAGAAAGTTGTGCTTCATTGTAGAGACACACCGCATTAACCAGCACCGAGGCGCATCCTGCATGAGGCTTGTACTGTAGCCGGGCTCCAGTCTCGCACTTTGATCGTGATGACGGTTTATTGGCATTCGCTTTGATGCCGGATGGTGAAAAATTGTTACCTAGCCTGCTTGAGCTGATGAGGTAGGCTATATATGCATATCAATTCAGCATTTTTCCTACGTCGCCTTGATCTTTTATCTCGTCCTTGATGCTTCAATGTCTACCTTGTACCTATGCAGTATCTACGCATGCCTCTAAGGGATCAGGTCCTATAAAACTATTCCCGGATTTCGTACCACCAATACTCTAGACGTCTCTCGGTTATCTCGACTGCTGGCCGGTTTAATGCTTCCACCCGCTTTGTATCCCAGGGCTTCTAGGAGGTATGACGTTTCTTGCGGGTCTCGCTCGTGAATACCCTCGCATTCCGTTGGGATGTGCTGAGTTGTCTCCCAATCTTCGCTGCAACAAACGCCTGCTTCATCCTGTTGCGAATACTTGGACGGTATGTTTTTTTGTTTATTTTTTGTCCGTGTGCAACCTGCTAGGGCGTGAAATGGCAAGGCACTGCCCTTTATGACATCGTACAGATTTCCATTTTGAATTTCTTTCTTGCCGTTCCGGTAAACCTCTGTGGCCTTCCGATGGGTGGATGGATGCTATGAGCGTCCCCTTTGGAACGGGATGGTTGGTTGCGCCACCAAGCTCTTGTTGTTATCTTGCCTAATGACCTACCTATGTTAAAGGAAAGGAAAAAAAAAACCCACGATGAATTCCCTTAACCAAACTTTCTGAACCCCTATTGTGAACTTTATTTTTTGCACGCCTCCGTTGTTTCTTTTCCCTGCTTCCACCAATTTTCAAATCCCCGCTTACTAATCTCTACTGCGGGCATGTTCACTTTCCCCTTGGACTTCCATCTTCCAATTCTTCCATCTTCCATCTCGCGAAGTACCCCCCCCCCCCTCCTTTTGTATGGCCTTCGTGATTGAACCTGTGGAGCGCGGGTGCATGCTAACGCTCATAATTACATTCGCGGCACGGCACCAAAGAGTCGGGCTGCTGCGCCCGAAGAACGCGTGTGAAGAGGGTTCCAATACGCCAAGCACGAACAAATTTCGCGACAACTTAGTTAAAGAGCGCAGAAAAGAGGTTACGTAGAGACAAAAAGTGACTGAAGTAGGCTAAGAATGCTAATCGCATTAAAATACAGGTATGACAGTATTCTGGTATCGGCCAAACACAGTTGCACATCGTCGTTAGCTATAGCACTTGTTCCCCTTTGTTTCTGCCTAGGGAGAGTACATTTTGCAGCGAAAAAATAGGGGGGGGGGGGAAGGCTCATTGAAATGATATTTCAGAGACAGTTAATTATGTATATTAAATAAAAATTTAGTAATTGGTTTGATAGACTATCCACAACACAAAACTCAACACAACACAAAACTCGCTGCAGGGTATCAAAAGCGCTACTCTCTGACTTGCGTTATGTTTCTCGTGTGTAAATTAAATGTGAGTTATCAAAACCGAGTAGCACATGTGATAGGTTGGGCATCACATCTACGTACACACTTTGTCCACAGCTTTTAATCTACGTGAATGTAAGCCATTTCTGGCAAAAAAATCTGAAAATGGCTTGATGGGGGGCGGAAGTTCTCATTTCATTGATATCACGTCCGCCTTAGGGCAGGTGCAAGACTCCTTCCCCCAACGACCTGTGGTTGGTTGGTGATAACGAAGAGGTCAGTGCCTGCCGTTCACACGAACCACGAAAACAGTCTGCTTTCGGGCAAATGCATTGTATTTCACTTCTGTGGGTATACATAACTGTGACTACATAGATCATATATTGCCGTAGTCACGCTACTACACGATATCCGTGTTGTACGCGCGTCATATCAGGAGTCTCAGGGCCACACTGCACGTACGCTTGCTGTCGTACGTGTAGGCGTACTTGTAGGCGTGTACCGGCGTACGTGCATGCGTACACGTACGCTAGTCAGCGTACGTTTACGCATGCGCAGACGATGCGGGACCCATCGTACGCGTCGAAGCGCGGCGAGAGCACAAGATACCTTCTCCAGACAAATGTCGTTGCTCTGGCTGCCTCACCGAAATACGAAACTATGTCTACCAAGGTGAAAGTAGTGAACGAAGTGGTCGTGCGCTGGTGCGCGTCTCGTAGGATCGAATCACCGTTTACCGGGAAACGTGACAAACACGCAAAGCACGTGGGCACGAACTTTCGCGCGTCGCCGAGCGTACGTGTAGTTTTCCTTTATAGTAGACACGCGATAGCAGCAGCGAGATTGCAGCTCCCAAAAGTTTCCGGTCACGGGCCTTATAAGTTTACTGCGCCTGAAAACAAGCTCATTTTTATGTTGTTTCACTGTGCGCGAAGTCTATATTTAAGTTTTGAGTTTAAAAAAACGTGCACATTAGGCCTCAAGACTAATACGTAAATTTTTTGTCGTATAACTTACGCAACTACGACTTGTAAAATTGTGGCTGTGCAGAGAGAAAAACTGTTGACAATCTGCGGGCTTAGATTTCAGCGCGCTCCTGCTACTCGAAATCGCCGCCAGTGACTTTCTTGCTCGCTACATTTAGCCGACTACGTCTGTGAGCAAAACGGGAACCCGTCGAGGGTCTATGTTTGTCAACAACGAAAGGGATCTAGCAAGCCCGATCTACAGCAAAGCAAAGCGATAACGAAGAAGGAAACAAGCCCTGCGCTAAGCGACGGGGCGCGCGAGGCTGAGCTTGATTTCCCGTGGGAGCTTTGTATACACGCTACCGTGCATCGGCTTCTCAAGATTGCCCAGGTATTACCTGCCTCCACAGAGGCCCCTGTGCCCTCAAGCCCACTAAACCTCGCGCGGTAATTACACCGCAACATTCGTAGTGCCCCAGGAGAGAAACCTCTGTGCCTGTGAATCCATCAGTCTTGTACACCTGTTGCTCCACGTAAGTGTTTTACTTTTCTTAAGGTAAGTATAGAAAATAAAAAATAAAAAAAATGCCAACGGCAGACTGCAGGATCCTAATACCCAGCTGAATTATTCGATATGTTTTGCCAAGCAATGTCAACCTTTTCGAAGTGAATAATTGACTAATCATCAAAATTTCGCAGATTAGGTTTCTAAAGAACTGCGTTAAGGAACATATTGCTATTCACGAATTGAAGCCGGTTAGCTTGCAACGCCTATCCACTTGGAACGAATTCTGTGGAGGGCACTGGTTTCGAGAAAGTCGCGGTAAAAATGCGGCATTGTTTCACTTACGTTTTTCAACTAAACATTGCTTTGTGCATTGATGCTAAAAAAAAATAACTGTAATGCCGGTGCATTTCATCGCTCCCTTTTGGAATGAATATCCCGAAACTGGTGAAATCCCGTGTACTTAGATTTAGGTGCACGTTAAAGAGCCCCAGGTGGTCCGAATTTCCGGAGTCCCCCACTACGACGTGCCTCACAACCAGAAAGGGGTTTTGGAACGTAAAACCCGATAACTTTCTTTTATCCTGAGCATTTGTCCTAAGTGGGCACGCCTTGCGAATTTATCGGCCACAATAGGTAAATTGTAATGCGTGTCGTAAGGTAATTAGCTAAAAACTCAATTAGTGAAGTTTTGATGATTAGTCTACCGTGTATTTCGTTTTATTATGCAAGTAATATGCGAAGCTTCGAATAATCTAGCTCGAGGGCTGGCGTTGTGCTTCCGTCACAGCCGATTATAAAAATTTCCGTACGTTCCGAAACGAGAACAAACAGTCTGTGCATCTTAAGACCCTGAACACCCACCGTGGTTGCTCAGTGGCTATGGTGTTGGGCTGCTGAGCACGAGGTCGCGGGATCGAATCCCGGTCACGCCGGCCGCATTTCGATGGGGGCGAAAAACTAAAACAATCGTGTACTTAAATTTAGGTGCACGTTAAAGAACCTCAGGTGGTCGAAATTTCCGGAGTCCCCCACTACGGCGTGCCTCATAATGAGAGAGTGGTTTTGGCACGTAAAACCTCATAACTTTTTTTTTAAGACGCTAAACAGATCTTTGTATCTCTGCTTATTACCACGTGATATACCCGCATCAGTAACATTTTGTGCACTTTGCTGCGAACTCATTGATTTCCGCATGATGAGTGGCGACTTACGCTTCTCACGGGTCACACCTTTGCTCTATTACGGGTGACATGGAAACATTGGCAATGTTGTGTAACGTTCTTAATATATGCTGCGAATGTTTCGTTTGTCCTGTGTGATTGTGAAAGAGGCTTAATTATTTTTATTTACTCCAATCTGCATTTTTATTTGTGCGGAGGTCTGTTTCGATTTGTCGGACTCATTCGTAGCCAAGCTTTTAATTTTGCGACATGTTGATAAGCAACAAGGGAACCAAGGAACGTTAAATTAGGCTGTATGAATAAGTTATGCATTAGTAATATACAAAAAAAAATGACTGCCCTTACCGTGAGATGAAGCTCGGTAAGCCAGGAAAGACAAGAAGCGATGCCGTGACGTCATTGTTGTGACATCAATTTCTGATGGCGTCTACCAGGGTATAGTCGATGGTTCATCGATAAAACAGGACTGCACTGCGTTGTATAGGGACCATGTATTCTTATGAACAGTTTGCTTTCCCGCTGATGCCGTTAAATGGCGCTGCTATCCCGCGTGGGCGCGGGTGTGCAGCCGCGTGGTATACCTTACATATTTCGCAGGATCTTTTGTTCTCTCTCTCCCCACAAAAACAAACAAATGCTTCAACTCGCTGTATGTGCACTGCTGGAAACAACTCGTTGCGACATTTCTTGCGATTCTCTAAATCTTCCTAGCTGAAATCTAGGCGATTAGAACAACGATTGATCCGCCTTGATGGCGTACGTATAATAGCTGCACCGTCGCAATAGCGTGCAATAATCCTCCTCAATAACCCTCCGAACAGCATGCGTTTGGTTGTATTTTTGTAGAGTCACCCGTGTTCTTTTTTAAAGTTTCGTACATAGTAGCTTGGATAGCGTGCGTGTGTGTGCGAGTTCGTGTGCTTTTGCGTGTGTGCGCGTGTTTAGCGCCATATCCTTTTGAAGCCACTTAATCTCTTCTATTCAGCCAAACAAGTACCGCATTCCGCGGGGACAAAGAGCGAAGGGACAAAATATATAAATGGCAGTACGCAACATTCAATAAGAACCAACGAGACCAGACATCATGAATGGACATTCGAAAAAAAAGGAAGAGAGAGAGAAAGGAAAAGGCCTCTGACTCCGATTTCACCTCGGAAGCCACATCGCAAGTCAGACGAAGGCCGGATGATCAAAGAGACAAGTTGAAACGACGGCAGATATGAGGCAGCAACGACATTGTCATGGAAAGAACGAAAAAAAAAAGACAGATAGAAGGTGGAACGGAAACGGGCTTACGTAACTCGAGACCCAGAAATCATCTCGAGAGGGTAATAACGACGCCAATAACGGGATCGATCGGTGGATTCTTGCGCGTGGCACGGGAGTTATCTGAACGGAACGCCGTCGCAGCAGAGGTCTCGTACACGTTTTTGGTACGACTCCGGTGTCCGTCTCGTACACGTTTTTGGTACGACTCCGGTGTCCGATACATGGAAGGCGCACCATGTTCTCGATATTTAATGCTGTCGCTCATAAGAGGATGCTATACGTGAGTATAAAAACCGAGGTTAGGTTCACTGCAACAATGCGATTCAGCGAGCGAAAGGCCTGAGAACCGTTCGGACCGATGGAAGGAACCGAAGAAGCGTCTCCTTTTCTTCTTCTTCTTCTTCTTCTTCTTCTTCTTCTTCTTGTTCTGACATCGCAGCACGAGGCACGAGACAGACGGGTCGGAGCGCGCCATGTATAAAATGGCGGCCGAGGAGGGTGACGATGGCTTCTGTAGCAATGTATAGATCTGTAGGTGATCCGTAGATGATATGTACATATAGAATATCTATATAGTTCATAGATATAAATGATCTATATATATATATTTATTTTATTTACTTATTTAACTATACTGCAGGCCAATTCTTCGGCCCTAGCAGGAGGGGCGTTTTCCGAATGACAAACAATAAATAACACCAATGAGCTCACAAACAGCAAAATGGGCAAAAGCAACAACGCTAACACAATGGAGAAGCAATTTTCAACAAAACAAAAAGAACCAAAACAGACAGAACTGAACTAAACCAGCAGCAAATTGGTACATTTATACAATTGCAAGTATCTATTTCTCATCTATAGATCATCTATATATATATCACAGATATAGATGATCTACAGATGACCCATAGATCTACAGATGAGCATCTCCTGAGGTTCTGCGCGCGCACACGCACGCACGCGCGAGCGCAATAACAAGCAAACACACGCTATATATAGGCTTCCCAGCTAACGTTAGCCAAGCTGTACGAAGGAAATGAAAGATTAAAAATCTCGATGCAAGACACGATTTTAAGACGTGCGGTGTTGGGTCGTCGGAGGCTTGAAAACTTCCCGAAGGCTTCCTGAAGACGTATCTTGCGCCGCATTTTCTACATTTCTTTTTTTTCTTTGAACAGCTCGGCTAATGTTAAGTGGGAGACACGATATATCGTTCAGTCGCAATGAATACCAGCACTGCAGAAAATAGGGCGCTAATAGCGGTCGGCTGAAACATCAGTGCATTTCGTCACAGATTTTGAAGACGAGTGGCTCCGTGTACTGGTGCTAATCACGCCGTTTCCGCAAAATGAACCTTCAGTACACGGCTCGAATTCCATTAGTAAGATCTTAATGAGGGCTAGTTGGTTCATACTTAGAACTGAGGTGAAACAGCGCGAAAAAGACGAGTACACAAGGAAACAAATGCCACAGACAAGCTCCGATTCTGTTGGGCACCGCATTTAAACGTCATGGGAGAGTGAAATGCGGCAACGTCAGCAGTGAAAATCCGAGTTGAAAGTAACTCTCATTTTGCTTCTGTTGTCAAGTTCTTGTGACCGGTAACTTGGGGGGTGGGGGCAGGAGGGTTGCGCGGCTTGAACATCGGAAACCATTTTGTTTTTACTTCTTTGGCATGCTTAGAATAAATCTATAGGAATGATGGCGTCCTTGAAAAGTGTTGCAGGGCCCCTTTAACCTCCTTCCTCCTGTCCAGGGTACCAAAATAGAGATTTAAGTAGTTGCAATAAAAAAAAAGCTGTTTTTTTGTTTTCGTTCAACCAGGATAAAACTTCTAAAAAGAAAAAGAAAGACAGAGCTTCCCCTTAGAATTCTTCTGTTGCGACGCGACTCCTTTCGACGTATCCAAAAGTTTGGTAGAACGGACGAGTGTGAGAGGGTCCGAAGCACCTGGATGCATCCAGGGGTGGGGGTGGGGGGAGGACTTTTCTTCTACCAACCCTTGAGCCCCCTCGCCTGTTGCGTACTGCATATTCCCCCTTCTTCTGGGGCATGTGAAAGAAACTGGTCCGAGTTTGTAAATGTGCGCACCAAGCTACACAACATGCTTCCAGTGGATCGCTTGCAAAAACTTGTGTATGTGCACTCGAACCTCAGTGTCCGGAAGGTTTCGTCCACTGCAGAGCGAAGCGTTGGTGCGTCAAGCAGAACTGAATCGGGCACATATTCATACAGGTGTTGGTCGTGACGCTTTGATGTGAAACTAATGCCTTGACGTGAAATCGTGCCTAGATTTTGAATCCGTCATGCTGGGCCTTTTGTGAGGCAATAATGTAACAATACTTTTCAGTGTTAGAGAAATAAATGTGTCAGGTTTTTAATTGCCCTGTGCGCAATCGTCTTTTTTCAATTTTTCGTATATTCCTAAAAGAAAACATGATAAAAACCAGGTTTTTCTCACGCCCCTAAAATTTCATGAAATTTTACATCTCTGTACTAAAATGGATCCGCGTCTGATTGACCTCCCTGTTTTTCCTTTCCATTCTGTTTTCTTTCTCTCTCAGGGGCTGTTTCGGTTCAAATAAATAACTCCGTAAAAATACAGGAAACATTGTCATGACGCGTCTCTTTTTGACTAATGCGACGTTTGCATTTCCTCGTTGCGATGCAGCGGTCTGCTCTTGCTTGCTCGCACGTCAGCGTTCGTGCTTTGTAGTCGCATTACCATGGCATTACATCACTTTCCACTTCGCCGCTCTCGGTTCGTCGCTCGCTGGAGGCGTTCTCGCATCGCTAGTGGACGTCGCTTCGGTTCTCCGGTTTCTGCGGTTCCGCTGGTTACATTCTGTCGCAGCTGTCGCCCGACTTTTCTGACATTTCTTGCCCACTCCGTGGAGGTCTTTTCTTCGGATACGCTCTGCCGCTGCCACGGCATGCAAATGCAGGCTGTTCGGAGCCAAATGTCAATAGAAAGCAGTGCCACGACGGGACACGGAAGACATAGTCGCCACTGACATCACTGCCACAGCTTTCGTCTTTCTTTTTCTTTCTGTGTTAGGAGCCCTTTCCCGAGCAACCACACGTGTTTATTACGTCACTATGTAACACAGAGTATGTCGATATTCACGTTCAATAGTACGGAGACCTCTTTTTATTCTTTCTTAAGAAAAAGTCACCTGTGAAACATTGTGATGTCAGTCAACGAGCAACTACAGCGTGAAAACCGACGACAGGAGAGTAACAGAGTAGCGAGAAAAGCGTCCCCTGTAGTCTGTATTAGTCGATTACCACGCTGCATTTACTTGTAACACAGGGATTGTTGCGTAACCATGTTCCTATAGGCACCGCTCACTGCCAAGATGTCGTTCCGGCTGTTTCAGCTTCCTACCAGTGCTACCAACGCCAGTTGCTTACACTATGTATACGACGAAAATGAGGCGATACCGAAGACAATATAAGACGATTGCCTGCTCTTCATGACTTTCTCGAACTTCATAAGCGAAATCTTACCCGATCCACGTCTGTGTTAGAAAGTATAATTCATGGACCTTCGTCACGATAACCTACAGTCATGCACAGCATGGACGATTGTATGGGATTTGCAGAACACCGAAAGTATTTTCTCTAGACAAAAATAGCCAGAGGGCGCTACGAACGCGCAGCGTCTCCTACGAGATATGGTTCCTCCGCCCCAGTACACAAAGCTTGAGCGCAAGGTGCCTATACTTTTGTTGCAATGTCACGTCTTCAGCACGATTGTTCGTGGAGGCCCACGGTGGCTTAAAGCTCCCACGTTTCCATTGCTACAGAGGAAGCTGTGGCCCCAGAAACAGCTGCATGAGTCGGGATTTAATAAATAACAGAGAACCCACAGCACTGCCATGCTCCGCCGTGCATGAGAAAGCATAGCAAGATGCGAAGATCACGCGTAGCAAGGTCGACAGGGGAGCCGACTCGCCTGCCTCGCGCTGCATTTGCCACGTCCAAGTGTAGCGTCCCAGCAACGCGCAGCGCCGAACTTCCTTCAGCCTTCTCTTTCCCCGCTAACCTCCTCTCTTTTTCGGGGCTTCTAAATGCACCCTCTCTCCGCCTGCCTTCTTCGTTAGCGTTTAGCGTTTAAATATACGCGGCGCCGTACTGACAAGACCGGAAGCAACAATGGTGCAATCAACGCTGTGGCAAGCATTTTGGCAGTAGCTGCCTATCTAGCGTCGTATAAAGAGAGAGAGAGAGAAGGTTCATTGAAAAGCAGGTCAACCAGGGCTGTGCCCGGTCGACGCACCGTCGGTTGCGCACAAAACACGCACCAGAACGAAGGAATGGCCGACACGAGAGCGATCGTTGCGTTCGGTTTTACTCGTGTTCGTCCATTCCCTCCTGCCTATACCCTAGGGTCTTATGCACAAACCACGGGTGTTCATCGACACCAGCTCGCCCAGCTTGCAGCAAGTCACGACTACCCTACACTGCGGAAGGAAAAGGGAGGAAAAGGTTCAGCGAAGTACACTGTACAGGTGTTTACAACATTAAGGGTGTTTTCTTGTCGGACTGGTAACACCCTTACCATTGGGGCCTCACAAAAATTTATAGAGGCCAACAACGGAGCTCTAACTAGACCTGCTATGACAAACGACGTAGTTGAAAACTACGTAATCATTCTGACACCCTTGGCCGCACAGAAATAGCCGACAAGGGAATTTTAGAACGACAGAAAGCTGAGCTATAGTTGGTAAGGATTCATTATGCAAAAAAGAGGTGAGGCGTGCAGACAGGACACATTCGTGCTGTCCACTTCTCTACTCTTGTGTCCTGTCTGCACGCCTCACCGCTTTCTTGCATAAGGGAATTTCACCGGGACAGATATATCAAACTCTCCTCACATATCGCATATATATATATATATATATATATATATATATATATATATATATATATATATATATATATATATATATATATATAACTTCTCCGCGCACAGCGTTTTGCAAGATACCGTAGTTCAACAGCAAAGGATTATAGGCATGAAGCAAACACGCTCGCGATGCAAAATGCCAATACATGACTTATGTGACAGGCATATATATTTAAATTTCCCCGTGGCTGAAAGATTAATAGAGCCACGTTATCTCGAGCGCGAGATATCAGTACGAGACCCGCGCACATTTAAGCAAGTGCTTTCGCCTTTTCACCCTCGGCGCGATCACTCAATACTTAAAAAGTAAGTGCCTTTAGCATAAGCAAAGTCTCGTCAAAAGAAAAGAAAATATACGCAACAACAGACGCACTGAACCCGTATCAAGCCAAGGATATAAGCTATAGAACGATATATATATATATATATATATATATATGAAGGTGTTTTAATGAACTGCAGAAGCCACATAAAATAAACTGCAAATGTGCTCATCATCTCGTGCCATTAGCTTTACAGTCTTCGTTCATCATTGCTGAAGCTCATTCAAACGTCGCTCATTTTCGGTTGCTTTTGAAGTAGACTCTATATTTCTATTTCTTTTCGATATTCTTACTTTTGTCATTAGAACCCTTTCTTTTACGTCTTCTCTTTTCTTTTCTTTTTGGTGAGGAGGGGGAGGGTCGTCATTTAGTTCCAGCGCTTATTCGTTTTCGCTTGGAGGCTCTCTTGCGTTCATCCGCGCACCAGGAGACGCGTTTCTTTTCAAACTTACGTAAGCTCCCGCTATAATGCAGTCTATATGACTACGCTTACACAATATACTCGATTGCTTGACGTGTTGGAGGTCGTCTCCTATCGGTTACTATTAGAGGAATTCTAGTCAATCTGTAAAATGTGCTGCTGTGTACGAAGTACCAGAGACAAAGACGTGGAATTATTATTATTATTATTATTATTATTATTATTATTATTATTATTATTATTATTATTATTATTATTATTATTATTATTATTTCCAAAGGCACTGATGGCGCCACTTTGTGATGCTGACCTGAATTTATAGAGGACACACGTATATATTTAGAATATCTTGAGGTTTAACAATAGCACGCCCTCGAGGCTATATAAGAAGGTAGACACGAGACAAACGCAAGTCTTGCGACCATCTTCTTTCCCTCCGTCTACGGTGTGCGCTCGTTCAATCTGCAAATACAAGCCAACTAACCCAGTACCACGCTCTATTAAGGAACGTGTTCATATTCAATCGATGGTCAGTGCAATGTTCAATGGTCATATGTTCTAGCCATCTGCTGTTGCAAAGGTATTGACCGCAACCAATCAGCGTATGGTGAATGTTATTTCCCTTCTTTTGCTTACACGTTTTCTTGTAGCAGTAAGCGCAACAAGATGGCGCTACGATGCATTCTTCCTGGCCTAAATGTCCTCGGAGTTTCGCTACCTCGGAAATTGTAATACATTTACGGGCAAGCCTAAGTTATGTAGCAAAATACAGGCAAAAGTACTGAAAGTCGGAAGAGTTCGTAACCATTCATTACGAAACAGCTGTGTCGCGTTTGTTGCGTGCGCGTTGGAGTTTCATAATGATATGTAGGCAAGCCGATGCGCTGGCGGAACTCACCGCAAGGTGCACCAGGAAAGGCCACTTAAATTCCTATTATAGACGTCGTCCAACATCGCCACTTACTAAGCACACGCATGTATATAGTGTTGCTCTTGTGTAGCACAAGTTGATGTGTTTAAGTAGTTTTTTCCACCAAGAACGATTGTTGATTGGAACAAGCTTGAGTCGGGCACTTTTGTTGATACGACTGCAGTGCAATGCGCTGAAGAAAAACTTGAGTTGCTGTTTTTGGGATGGAATGTGTACGTGATGTCGAGTGAACATTGTACTGTACGCGAAATATATCGTGTTTGTTCCACTCCTGTAAAAGCCTGTTTATGCTTACAGTATTGAAAATAATATCAATTAAATAAAAAAAAATCTGGTTATGTGACACCTTTGTTAGCCACGGCTGCTTTCAGAGTACTTTTGAACGTGTTTATCGCAAAGGGCATACTTTACACAGCTGTCGTATTAATCTACGGTAGGCATCCTCTTTATTTTTACTTGAAACTAACACGTCCTTTGCACAGTCCTTTCAGCCGTTTTCTTTTCTCTCTCTCTCTCTTTTTGAGCTGACAAGGTAGTTTAGGAAGAGAAAGGGAACAAGGAGGTTATTTGCTTAGGTTAGGCCAGGGTGCTTAGAAGCGATAAAATATGGCAGTGTTGACGCTTGCGAGCACGGACGGTGGAAAACGCAGATTTCATTATACTTCCTCTTTTTATCTGCCTTCTATCTTCATCAGCCCACTTTTTCGCCGCTGCGCCTCTGCTTGAGTTACTATTGAGTTTCAGGTATACGGAACAAAGCGAATGCGAATCCCACTGAAGTGCGGTAAGACTTATATGGCGGCTAGACTGGAAGGTGTCTCAACGACCACCTGCGCTAGCATCGAAACGACGTGTGTAATGCTGTGCAGGGGCATCTTGGCATCGATTGCCGTGATTGTGGGTGTACTAGCCTTCGTTATCATTTCTTGGTATTGGCCAAGACACGGGTTGCAGTAAACCCGAGAAATAACAGAAGCGGAGAGTATCTACAAGTTTGGTGACTGCTGCGTAAGCACCCCGTTCATTGCTCTGTCACGACTTGAGCGCGATTACCTGGCTGGGTGTAGGGCAATCGTGGCCACTTGTTGAAAAGGCAGGCTGACTTATCAACGATGCACATGACTCCGTCCCCTTTTCCCTTTCCTCAGTGTAGGATAGCCTACCGGGCCCAGTCCTGGTTAAGCTCCCTACCTTTCATTTATCATTTTCTCTCTCTCTGTCTAGGTACGAGGTTTGTTTCTGCGTTATTTCTGTTTGCTGCTTATGTAAATCATGCTCGTCTGCAAATAAAGATCAGTTGGAAGTTAGCGCTCTTTACTATGTACTTTTCCCTACGTTCGCGCTATCGCCGTTGGCCCTATCGCTAGTAGACGTAACGTGCGTTATGCGTGCTCTCGAAGAACGTTCTCTCTTTCATCCTCCTCTCTATCTTATCTCTGTGCAGGGTAACAAAATGAATGTAAGCCAGGGTAACGTGTCTGTCTGTCTGTCTGTCTGTCTGTCTGTCTGTCTGTCTGTCTGTCTGTCTGTCTGTCTGTCTGTCTGTCTGTCTGTCTGTCTGTCTGTCTGTCTGTCTGTCTGGCTGGCTGTCTGTCTGAATATCTACGTGCCCCTGCAACAGAGGTGCTACGCTTTGCGAGCAGTACAGGGTAGCAAATCGGACGTGCGTCTAGTTAACCTCCCCGCCGTTCCTCTCTGCCTCTCTCTCTCCGCGTTGCGAGCTCCTACAGCAGCCGCAAGGCGGCCGTACAATCGATTCGCGGAGTTCATCAACGTCTCACCGGATGCGGCCCTTTCGCGCCAGAAACACGATATATATACGGCGAACGAGAATGGCGTCGTAAACGCGTCAACATCGCTGGGCGCCTTCTTGCGCGTCGCGAACGCGAGACTCCCGACGAGCAGGGCGTCGCTTCTTCCCCCTAAGCGGACATCGCGATAGCGGTTATGGTAACGTCTCGGCGGGCGCCATGCGCGTCCACGGCGGGAGGTCGTTAAAAGCTACGGCAGGACGTGGCGGGTGACGCTCATTTACGGCTCTCGCAACGGCGCCCGACACTCTCGATCCAGCGGCAACTCTCTCCAGTGACGAAGGGACTACGCCCGAGGAAATAAAGGAACTCCATTTCGGCGCGCATCTTCCCGAAGTCGACGCGAGAAGAAGAAAAAAAAAAGGGAAACCAAGGAGGAAGAAATGAAGCGAAACGGAAACCTCATGGCTCCGGCCGAGGGTGAATTCTGTCTACACGGCGCCCGCCCTTGTATGTATTAGAATTTTCGCTCCGGCTGTGCTCCATATGGCCAGCTCGACGCAGTGCCGCGATAACTAGGGATTTGCGTGAGCCAAACAGAACCAGGACTCTTCCATTGTCCGCCTCCCGTCGCGTTTCGCATGACGCCGACTGAATGGAAGCTTCGCGGAAGGAATAATTGCCTACGATTGCCGAGCCCTCTTCTATTCTCTGGAGCACGTATAGTTTGCTTTCATTACTGATTGGCTGGCACTTCGCTGCCCTGCGTAAAATGTGTTATGCAGGTACAGCTGCAGTAAAACGAGCGTCGATATGGCACCGCTACGCCTACTCAATCCATCTCTAATTGTCAGCGCGCTACGAGTTTTGGTTCTTAGAATCCGTTCAGACAATTAATTGATAATGTAGTTCTACAACCAAAAGATACTCATGGGCTTTGAGACGAAGTAGAGATGACCTCAGAATTATATTTCGCTAGCCTGAGCACGTATTACGTAACGATTATTTCCACTTTCATTTGTTGCGGCCCTTCGTCACCGATTGGCTCGGTGCCGAGCCTCGCTATCTCCGAGATCGGCTACTCAAGAGGACAGCTAATGAGTAGGAGAAGAAAAGCCTTATTACATACAACGGTGGGGAAGAAACAAATATAACCGGAGTCGAAGAAAAAATATAATAACAGAATACGGGCCAAGCGGTTTGCAAGCGTGAATACAAAGCACGCGGTTTGTGCATTGCACTTCCGTCAGAACGCGTTCAGGTACTGCTCTTGCTGGGAAGCGCAACACTATGGCATCTGCGCCACCACGGCCGATGCGGAGATTCTGAAGGGTTTTGCTTTTATCGTTTTCTCGTTTAAGCAGTTGTAATCTCAATAACAAGTTCTATATAAAAAAAGAGGGAACAAGAGCAGCGTTCGCAGCCTGAATTTCCATTTAAGAGCGATGGACAACTAAACTTACCCCTCGGCACGTTAAAAAGCTATAGCTTTGTTTCCGCGAGCCATCCGTCGTTATCCTCAACGTTATCGTTCAAACGAACATCTCGAATGAAGAAGGCTGTTCTTCTACTCTGGAAGTGTACGCCTATGCGACGTCATTTTCTTCTTTTTCTCCCGGCTCGAGCATCGTCACTGCACTATAGCGCACGTATTACTGCTCCCCAACAAAGGCAAAAAAAAATATAGTGCAGCACAAAGAACGGTCGCCCACGTCGTCCACAGACGGCCTTCACGTGCCAGAACTTCCTACTACGCAGACACGCAAACTCGCACGAACGACACACATGCTTCATACGCTAGCGCCGAGGCTGTAACTACAAAGACGCGCGCTTATGAAAAGCAAAAGGGCCTGCTGCAAGCACGCACTGACGCGCCAAGGGGAGAGAAGAAGCGAGCGGCCGCCACGCGGCATTATTCTTCCCTCCTCTCCCCAGCCGCCCTTTCACTTTCCCTGCGAGCCGCGATTCGAGCATCGCAGCGCCCCCTCGGCGCGGACCCCGTCCGCTTCCCTTCGATCCTTTCGTTGCATTCGGACAACAGCCGAGGAGAGCAAAATGGGTCCCCTTCTCGTCTGTCTCTTTTTTTTTTGTTTTTCCTTCTTTCTTTCTTGCGTCTCTTCCTTCGTACTTCGTTCTTTTCTCAAGACGGAGCAATGCGCGCGACGGAAGACTAGGTGGGGTGATGAAATTAAGAAATTCGCAGGCACTAGTTGGAATAGGTCGGCGCGGCACAGGGTGAATTGGAGATCGCAGGGAGAGGCCGTCGACATGCAGTGGGCATAAAGATGATGATGATGATGATGATGATGATTGAAACGCATTAATGTGTTCTGGTGGTCTTTTTGTTTCGCATCTACGGACACCTGCATGGGCACAATTTTATTCAGGACTCCTTTCTTCTTTTTTTTGGTTGTAGCGCATATCCACAGCGAGGGATTGGCCATGGATCTTGTGGGATAAATACAAGGGAATTAACAATTTGAATGTCGGAACTGAGAAAGTATCGTGTGCCTCCAGCAGTGCGAACCAAGTAAAATTTTCATCAAAATGATGATGATGATGATGATGATGATGATGATGATGATGATGATGTTCATGTGCTCTGCCACCTACCCACAAAAGGAGACTGGCCAAGAACCTGGCAGCCGAAGTGCACGTAATCCAAATGGTTATTGAAAAGAGGAGGACATATGCAAAAGAGAGTACGCGATACCAAGAATATTGCACAATGGCGCAGTTAAACTTGCTGAAACAACATTCTAGATGCGGCGCTCCTGAACGAAATGTAAAGGTCCGCATTAATGAACAACTTGTAGAGTAACTCAACTTCAGAAAAAGCATCAGTTGATGCTTGAAGTGAGCAAAAAAGGGATAAAAGTCTAGGAATATAGAAATTAATTTGTTAATCGTTTTGTTTTCCGCAAGAAATCAACTACTACGCGACAAACGTCAATGCGGTTCAAACCTAGTGTCAAGGCCACGAATGATATTACGACAGTGATACTTAATCGTCGCCCTACATGGCAAAGACGAGCTTCAAGTAGCTCCTCTTTCGTATTTTCATATTGACGACATGAGAATAAGCCAGGAAAAATGTCCTTAGGGGCGATGAATCAAGTCCTCGTCCATATATATATATATATATATATATATATATATATATATATATATATATATATATATATATATATATATATATATATATATGCATACACACACAAACAAGGACACCAAGAGCATCGCACTTGTAATGCCAAGAGGTGGGTTCGTATTCCACCTGCAGCCAGTTGTTCTTTCATCCACTTCAATTTCCATTTATTTATCGTTCCTTTATTTCAATTCAGAACTGCAGTTAACAACCCCTTGCTGTCCTTGGTGTCGTTATTTGTTGGCTACTTACGGCATGACTAGCATATAAAAATCGCGTCCCTCGGTTTCCCTTCTTCTCGTCCACATATACATCCATTCATTTATTTAAAGAATACCTTACAGGCCGAAATCTTATCCAGTAAGGTGGCTTTATTTATTACAATGAAAGCACAGGCAAACTCATAAGGAACAGGGCTACAACGGAAGTGAACAAGAAAACACAACACAACAAAATAAATTGCGATATATATAATCATATCATAAGAAGCCAACAAATAAGGAGAACACGACGCAAATTACTTGTACTTACTAATTGAAATAAAGCAATGACAAATTAATGGAATTGAAAGTGGATGAAAATCAACTTGCCGCAGGTGGAGAACGATCCCACGTCTTTCGCATTACGCGTGCGATGCTCTACCAATTGAGTTTCCGCGGCGCCGTTTCCCAATCCACTTTCCGGGTTATTCATGTGTTGCTGCTGGAACCCTGGCAGTGTTAGCCAGCGCCACCACTCACAAACGGTACACACACACACACACACACACACACACACACACACACACACACACATATATATATATATATATATATATATATATATATATATATATATATATATGTGTGTGTGTGTGTGTGTGTGTGTGTGTGTGTGTGTGTGTGTGTGTGTGTGTGTGTGTGTGTGTGTGTGTGTGTGTTGATGAGAGGTGGATTTATTGAAACTCGTCCGATGTGTCGTAAGTAGCTCTGTAAGACCCGTCCCAGCTCTTGGCATCCGCAGCTCGAGCTCGGGTCTCGCGCCGAAGAGATGGCCGTGCACACAGCGTTACATGTATATTCCCCACTATAATATATATATATATATATATATATATATATATATATATATATATATATATATATATATATATATATATATATATATATATATATGCCGCACTTCACTGCCAAATAACGCAGCCTGTTCGTGACGTCAATAGTGACGCACGAGATGGCACCACCAAACCGTATATAAGCTTCCGTTAGAGATCGATGCAATTATGGACTGCACCGTGGCCTCTGGACAGCAGCGGGTCAAAAAGGTCGGTATAAGGATTGATGGCGACCCATAAGCTACGCTCGCGACGGCGCGGCGATGTCTCGGTATACGCGGGGCCGGTGACGCATCCCATACCGAAGTTTCCCGCGGAATGTGGGAGGCCACTGGCGTGGCGGAAATCGGGATACTTGAAAGAGCGCGGTCGGTATAGGTTCCATTGCGTGGCCAGTTTCGGCAAAAATTACCGATCGATGGAAAACTGAGCGAGTTGGTAGGCGGCTCATTTTCGTGTTTGTGCGGCGTTCACAGTTGGAGGAAGGGCAAGGAAAGTACACGGTCTATCACGTGTTATACGCGCTGTCAGATTTCTTTCTTCGTGTGTTTCCAAAATATGTAATCCTCAGTTGAGAGTTAGCGAATGACTCCTGTACTTCCCTTGTCCTTTATTTTCTTAAGTTTTATTTTATTTAAGACATACTGTCAATCCCAACGCGATTATGCTGTCAGCGTTGCACAATCTCCAACATGAATTTCTAACACAATTTGAAGTTTTTGCTCTCCACGACACTAAATGAACTCGGGAAGCATATTTTGAGAACATTCGCGACTCGGCAGATTATGTCGGGCTTGCCTTTTCTAAAAAGAAGAAGAAAAAAACAGTACTTTAAGACAGCGCAATAAAAAAACGCGTTGCTAAGTTTTAAACCGATGAAGTTACATACGACTATTCGGAATGATGGAGGCGAAAACGTTATCGCAAGAATTGTTGAAACATTTAATTCGATATTAACCGACTTCATAACTGAACGATCGGCATTAAAACAAAGGCGTTGATACAAAATTTACACCACCAGCAAGAACGGCGTAATATATTTTTGTGACAAATCTCCCAATGCTCAAGGGTGCGATAGTAAAGCAAATTATTCTTTGAGTCGTTACCCGACTTGACGTGGAGGTCAGATTGCGGTCACGCTTGTAATCATCGAAATAAACATTGCTCTTAGAGAAATGATACCCACACTAAGACCGCTTACAGTGTTTAATTCAATAGCTCCGCTGCCTAATACTGTAGCCTGCAAAGTCCGCCAGTGACATTCTCCACGCACGCGGTCTGACCTCGCCAAGATGGCGAACGTCAGGCTAGAATGCTAATTAAGGTGTCAGCACGCGGACCGCTGGCATCTTATTGACACGAGCAAATTGTTTATCTTATCTTTTTCCGGGGCGACCGTCTTTCACCACTGTTGCAAAACTATCGCTCGGCGCAGGACGCAGCTACGTGTATATCGAAACTTTCATGAATGCGGTCGCCAATTTTATAGCGAAATAACTTCATTTAATCGGATTGCATTCTTTAGGCGAGCGGTGGTGTACATTCTCGAACGAACGCGAGCATCCGTAATTATGCTGGAATGCATTACGAGTGGAGCGCAAATAGACGATACTCTTGACCCGGCAATGAGGTTTCGACGACTGACGACTGTACTTGCCGCTATCGTTGTGCTTTCATTGTCACTTCCTTTTCTGGACACAAGTTCGCCCGATAAAGACGTAGATCTTTAACTGTAGTGTTTATTGGCAGTCCTATTCTTCATCCGTCACAACAACGCGGCGATATCCTTACCGCTTTCCGTCCAGCGTACTGTCCCAATCTTACAAAACGCGTGCATAAGCTTTAATTGTACTACTACCACCGGGGCCGCTGTCGTTTCGGTTAGGGCAATGTAGATGTGTGGGAAGGCCTGCATACCCAATTTTTGCATGTGGTCTATTGGATGCGGTTCGCCTAGGCAGCGTAAGGCCGAACCCGTGCACACGCGGTCAGACTTAGCGAGGAGACCACGCTAATACGTAACGAGCCACAGCATGTGCACACAAGGCACGAGAGAATGAAAACAGAGAAAATGAAACGAGGAACGAAGTGGGCAATAGAGGACCGGAGGAAAGGCCAACTTCGAAGGCGGAAATTGCCGCCCGCGCGAGATTGATGCGCAGTCGCCTTCGCCGCAGTGGCGCCGGACTGTGCGGAGAAGCCCATCATAAGCACGCGCGCGCTCTCTCGCTTTTTCTTTGTCTTCCTCTCGCCGCTTCCTACACTTTCTTTGAGAGTGTCTAGCACCGAGCAGCCGTAACAGTATGGTGTCTTGGCTCCCCGACCGGCTTCGCGCGGAGCTCAGAGCCAAGGCGAGACGAGCCCGCTGGCTCAGGATGGGGGCCCCGAATTTTATATTAGCCAACGTGGTCCCTCGCTTCATTCCGCCCCGCGGCGCCATTATTCAGGGAGAGGAGAAAGGGGGTGTGGGGTTGAAACGGAAAGGTCATAGCGTGTGCGCCTGCTTAAATATAAACGTGTTTTTTTTTTGTGCTTGCCTCTCTTATATTTATTTAACTATTTCTCGTGTTTCTTATGCTTTCGGATACGGCGATAGTCGCCGATGTCTTAGAATTATGGGTGATCTTCTCTCACTGAAATCTTCGGGGCATAAAATATCGTAAAGTCCCGAGAGATGTGAACGGGCCCAGGAAATGTAGATAAAGCAAAAATGAAGAAAGAAAGAAAGAAATAAAGAAAGAAAGAAGGAAAGAAAAAGAAAGAAAGAAAGGAAAAGAAAGAAAGAAAGACGTAGTTATAACATAGGTATACGAGACGTTTCCAGCGCGGACATTGGGAAGCAGGAAAAGATAGATGGATCAAAGGCACAGGCCACAAGCTTGGACTGTGGTCGTGAACAGAAATGAAAAGAGGATAGGAAGGCTCTTGCTCTTCAGATGATGAGCTGAAGACCAGCATCCTTCCTTCCTGCTTTCATTTGGAATAATTGAATCGAATCAAAAGCTTCCTGGCTTAAAAGACGGGTTAAACTGTGTCGAGTTTCCAGGTTATTTAAGTAAGCCTGTTTTTTTTATATACCTTTCAATTAGCGGAAACACAGCCTTACAGGTAGGAATTTCGATGTAGAACAGTAGTTCTGTAACGGAATTCGGTGTACGACAATTCTCTAATGAAATCCGCTGTAGCGCGCTTCTGCAAGAAAAAAATATGTAGCTGCGCAATAAATCTCGAATTAAATTGTGCCAGCGAGCGGAAGCTAGCCCCGTAGCTATAGCAGTAGTCTTTTCAGGGCTTGCTCTCCCGACTCAAGTTAGCGCGTTCATTCTGTCTCTTGTCGCTGTTGCCATGGGAACGACCGGTCGTGGTGGCCGTTTCGATGCGAAATTTAATCTTGTTGAGGAAAGTTTGTTTTCGCGTTCCCATAAATCCTTGAAGGCACAAAGGCGGCCGGCATCAGCGTAGCACGAAAAAAAAAAGAAAAAAAGATAAACGAAATAAGAAAGAAACATGAAGAGCCGCTTTCATTTTGCGAACGACATTGCGTTGGCACAGCGAATGAGAGTCAGTTCTTGCCAGGCCGTGTTTTATGGACGCGCTGCGAGAACGGGCTAGAAAAAAAAAAACGGCTAAGAAAACGAGAACAAGCCCTTCCACGCTACGCGTATATGCCCTCAAAACGCATCTCGTCTGCCTGTGCTTCTACTCGCACTAGCTTTGTGCTAGCCTTCAAAAACAGTCCAGCCGAATACGTGTTCTTTGCAAGCTCTCCGTCTCCGAGCGCGAAGTGAAAAAAAAAAAGCTTCCTATAGTCATATATAGAATTTCGTCCACTGGAAAGTGCGAAGTAATCTTTGCATGCCCTGGAGGATTAGACGGAGCAAGAAGCGGGACCCCGCGCCATGAAGTAACAGAGGACACTAGTTATCGACCGCGCCAATACGATCCAGCGTGATGCACCTATAACTGGATTCACAACGCTCAAAGATTCGACGGTTGCTACCGGTTGCCGTTGTACCTGACCTGATGCAACTACCACCGAGGGGCATTTACACATTCTCGTAAAATCTGCTTTGCCTTCGATTGGGTTGGCGCCGAGACTGTGGCTCATGCAGGTTAAAACAAATCACGTAGCGAACTATGCTGATAAAAAAGAAACGCTCATATTGTCGTGCAAATTTCAGCATCGATTTATTGAAAATCAGGGTGATATTGGGGGGGCATCGATTAGAAGGCTGGGGAAAGGGTGGACGATTATAAGCATCCCCTGCAAGAGACGTTGTCTCCATAGCTGATGCATAAGCTATGTGTACTGGGGAGCTAGGCGTATAGTTGGCGAGTTAAGCCCGAAGTGTTCAGTTCGTAAGTAAGTACGAAGTTCTGCTTAAGTACAATCTGAATTAAGTAAGGTGGGGCCTTGACAGTCATGCGGTGTATACTTCACCGTTTCTCTACATTAAAGTTTACAAAATGTAGTCGCCTCACGTAGGCACGCGGAAGTGCTTCGGACTTCGTGAAATCGTCCGCCAAATTCTAGTGCACCGTTTTAGAATACTCCAGCCCACAGCTGCGTTGTTAGCTCACCGTAAATTCGATGTTATATTTTGAGTGTGTTGCTCTATTTAGGTGGAATACGATTTTTTTTCTCGAAGACGGTATTCCATTGCTGTAGCTTGTACTCGATGATAATTCGTTACGTGTTGTTTAATCTTGCATGCAGCTAGCGGGGGAAAATTATCTGTAAACTTGGCCGTACTGCATAGTCAGGTGGTCCTGTGCGACGACTCTAATATATTACGACTTCAGTCATCACCCCGTCTGAGATCTATATCATTCAGCAAGAACTCGATAAAGTAGTGGTCGCGTGCCTTTAGGCCTCCTTATTCACAAGCTCACGTCAGTAACCACACTTACGAGAAGTTCCAGAATGTCAGCAAGATATTTTATTTGTTGTAAAACCCTTTCTTGAGTTGGCAGTGAGACGGATGCTGCAGATCTCTGCTCATCATAGACATGAACATGCGTGTCTTGCACACTACTCTTTTCCATGTATTATTGTTATACTTTCTTTAATTTTATGCGACGACGACAAGCCTTCTATTTCGCACAAAGCGTTCGCCTTCCGAGCACGTTCTATATATATATATATATATATATATATATGTATAATCTTCCTCACCGTATCGTGCAAATCCTTAGACCACACAAAGGCTTCCATCCAGAACACAGGCTTCCTTCCCAAACACGACCTCCGTACAAAGGGCGATGCGAAAAACACATTTTGTTCCACACGCGTTCTCTGGGAAATCTGTTTCTCGCAATGTCTTGTGCTCGGAAACCGGGGAAGGATTGTGGCGCGTGTTTTTTTTTTTTCGAGATATTTTTGCGGCAGATGCTATAGGTCACTGGGATATCTTCTGAAAGCCCCCACCTTACAGGTATTATGAGAGAGCAAGAGGACAATCAAGGCAGAGTATGGGTACGCGCATCCGGGTTTGTTGCCACGATGTGCCTCCGAGATCACAGCGCTGGCGTCCTCAGCACTCCCGTCTGTTTTCTTCTTCTCATTTATTTTTTTTCCTTAGCTTCGAAGGGTGCGCTGTTCGTCCGCGAACCACGTGAGCTGTGTGAAGCTGGGCAGAAGAGAAAGGCGAAGGAGAGAGCACGCCAAGAAGTTTAGCCAGTCTTTATACGCCTGGTTACTCTTTGCTGGGGCAAGGAGGCAGAATATAAACGTAGAGTGCAGAAAGATGCCGGAAACTCTTCTTTACCAAGGGAGAGGCACTTTACCTACCACCTCACACAGTGGTAGGTAATGAAAATCTAGAAATAATTCAAAGGTTATCCGCGCGCTTCATTTATAAGCGCTTCAAACGGCGTGATTCTCCGACGAGGATGCTGGAAGCCGCAAACTTGGAACCACTAACTGATCGAAGAAAAACTGCCAGATTAAATTTCTTTCGCCAGCTTTATTAAGGGAAACTAGGAATACAACCGCGCGACTATATAATTAAGGACACATCTCCAATTTCCCGCCACAAGCACAGCCAGTATTTAAAACCGATCTTTGCACGAACAAACCTTATCAAAAACTCATTTTTTCCGAAAACAATCAATGATTGGAATGCCCTACCTTGAAATTCTCACTGGTTACAGCCACCCACTCGATGAATCTTGTTGACTGTATCCCTTGTATATATTTGTATGTTTGCTTTTTTTGTATTTGCTCACGTAGCTGCTTGGACAGATGTCCGCAGTATTGTGAAAATAAATAAAATAAATAAATAAATTATGAGAGCTGAAGATGTTAGTCAAGTATAGATGCCTAGCACTATGCTTCAGATTTTAGGGTGAAAGTTGAGATAAAAAAGGAATAGAAGAAAAGAAATTAATGGAATAAAAGTAAAAATGAGCAATAATAATAACCAGTAACTATTTAGAAGTTTTAAATTCAAAAACCCTCATTATCTAAAGAAAGCGATTATGTGGTGTATTTAAGTCCGCTAATGGCGTCAAGCGATGTTGTCGAAAGTTTTCTTCTATAAATTTTCGATATCGTTGTTTATACGCAGATATGACACGCTTGAAAACTTCTCAGTCGCGTTTTCCCTCGAGTATCCGGCATACTTCTTCGCTGAAACCGTGAAAAGCCTTAAATATTCATGGGGAAGCGATGGAAGCACGTGGTGAAAGGAAGTCTTTTGTTTTTTCAAGAAAAGAAAGCAGAATCGCGGAACCAATCTCGGCGTATCGAAGCGTGCTTCGGCAAACATTCTTTCTTGGTTCTTTGTTCTTTCACGGAATTCTAAGGTCGCTGGCTTTCTTCTTTTTTTTGTCTTTCTTCTTATTTATCTCGCACTCTCCTTGCAAAGAAGCGTCGCACTCCGATGATCGAGCTTCCCAGCCTTTCACCTCAATACTGTGCAGCGTTCTGCACCTCAGGAGGTGCGAACATGTAGGCCCCGAATGTCGCGCACGTGAAAGTTGTCCAGAGTTTATGCCAGGGAATGACATTAACGGAACGCTCCCTTATAAAGTAAGTTAAAATTATTTCCTCCGCACGATACACAAACGGAGACGGGCAGGCGTGCCTGTTCGGAAATGAATAGATCGAGTGTTCATGAGGAAGCCAGACACTCGTATATCACTAAGCTATCGGAGCATAGTTACTGCTGTCTGTAAGAGAACAAACAATATGTAGAAGAGCAGACGAGGTAAATATTTAAAAGAATAGGCAATACCGATGCCGCGTGCAGGCGACTCAAGCGGTGTGTGTAGCGCTGGCTGTACACATGGTGCGTGATGCGTAAACAGATGTGTAGCTTTGTTTTTTTTTAGTTTATGGATATTGTTTTTACTGAGAGCGTCTTTCTCTTAGCGAATGTGAAAGCTTGTCGTTATTTACACTTATTACAGTTTGCTATTCTTTCTAGGAAGGTAAGAAACTGCGAGTGGTCCTGCGGATGCACGAGTAATTGGTTCCTCGTTAGGGGCCACATTCAAAACACGACACTCGCAAACGCTGCACATCAGAACCACGGGAGCACCGACAGCAGAATACGTGATATTGCAGCGAAAAGGAAACACGTCCACAAAATTTAACATTTAGCACAGATTAACGGCACAAAAGTGTGTGGTAGGGATAGAATCGAGATATCTTTGTTTATTTCAAGACACTCCACTAGTTTGTATTATGTGGGTCTGGAGTGCTAGAAAACTTATAAGCCGTGTTTTTCCTCACGTATATCATACACATCCCTCCTCTGAAAGCATGAAAAAATATATGTTGCAAACATGTTTCACGTGGGGCCTCTTCGTGGGAAAACGTTGAACCCGTTCTGATAAGCTGTCCTTGTTTGAACAGCAAGTGTTTGCCGTTTGAGGAGGACAATCAGGATATCCTTGATAATCGTCCTTTCAGCAAAGTTGCTCGAGTCATCAGATAACACGCCATTACAGCGACCAACTCTGAAAGCTTCAATAACACCCCTTACTAAAGTTTTATGATATGGTAAATCTTTGTTGACACTTATAGTATGTGTCCTCGTATGGTTATTTATTTATTTTGCATTCAATTTTTCTTGCGTGTAATTGGAGAAAGTTCATGGTGTGCCGTTTGTCGCTGTCTTTCTTCTATATTCAGAGTGCAATCATGTCTACGAAATGTGCTTTATTTCTATAACGCTTTTATTTTTTTTTTCATCTCACATAATGTCGTCATCTTTGTATCACTGGTCAATTTAATGTTTATGGAGAAGCGGATGACACAACAATTTTCAGCATTTCCAATTTCATATAAATAAATCATTCGCTCTATATATTCATAGGGATACGTTGCAAAGCGATGAAAACACGGCGTGTATACTGCGAAGTTTTGAAGCAAAACGGCCACGTGGTCTGTATAGCCATGCAGCTCGTGCTCCTTGGGTACATGGATCTCCACCCGACCACGCGCACCTCCACGCGACCACGTGCGCAAACCATCACAAATTGAGTCAGCAATTCTGCTGCCTCGTTCGCTTTCGTTCGCTCAGCGATCGCCATTAAGGTTTCGCTTCGTCTCCCCGTGTACTTGCAAATCCGCCAATGTCCCCTGAACAAATCTTGCTGTAAGAAACTGAATGTATACGCTCAAGTGCATCTACGCGTACCGTGTGAAACTGGTGAAAGATGGCAGCCTCGTCGAAAGCATCTTACGGTCACTCCT